>NC_081545.1:34351574-34442419 GCF_901000735.1 Corylus avellana
TTAATTTCAAATGCCTTTTTTTGACAAGAATTTCAAATGTCTTGCTTGTACTAGAAACAACACAAGTTTTGCATGAAATAAGGAACACCGTAGCCTGTGGGCTTAGTCGTGCGCCGCTTGGCTAGAGTACTTTCCATCTGGCCAAATCAGTACCCCAGCTTCCCTTCTATCAAAATCCACCCAACAATCTCCATCCTAATCGGCCATAATCCCCAAAATTACTCACTTCTCTCCAATTTTCAGTTCTCAAAGAAAAATCAACAAGAAAACAACCGAACAAAAGGGAAATCCACCACCAAAAGCTGGCAGCCATGAGGGACGACCGTCCTGACATCCACCGTAGCCAGAGACCACCGAGCAGTGGCAACACCAGCCCAGAAAACTGTCAGCTATTTGTGGGTTTCAAGAAAATAGAAGGTTGCAGAAAGCAGACAAAAAGAAAGAAAGAAAGAAAGAAAGGAAGAGGTGCGAGAGCGAGAAGATAGAAGACAAATGACCGTTTATGAGAAAGAAGAGATGGCGTACACTCCTATCACCCACGGCATACCCACCCATAAAAAAAAAAAAAAATCTTTTGATAGTTTTGTGCCCATATCACAATTTTTGGTTCCACCCCTGAGAAGGGCCTCGGCTCAACTGCCTTCAATCCGAATGACATGCTGCATACACGATACACCCATAGTGGACCACAATGCCGTGTCCAAAGGCCAAGAGTGCCAATCAATCCCCTTTGTGACAACTTCCTAAGGGAATTTTATTATTCTGAGTAAGAATAATCAAATCCTAAAATGACAAACTAGATAACTCTAAACCTATAAGCAATGCACAATTATATCTTCTGATTGGGAGTAATAAGAATATCAGGAAATTTTCAAAACAAAAATCTCAAATACCCACTAGATTCTACCTCAATACACAACTTCAAGTCCAAGTTTATTTAGGATTTTGAAAAAGTTTGACACAAAATACAGAAACACCATAAGGCTACCACTTATTAAACTTTACTCATTAACAAGATAACAACATTTCTTCAAGCAGAAAGCTTGGCAATAGCTCCAGCTTGTGTCAGCAGAGGAACTAGTTTCCCTTCCTTGTGCAGAGCAGTAGTAGCTGCAAGACAATAGAATAGAATAGAATATTTAAACCTAAAGGGCCCAAAACAAACAAGTAATCTTTAAATTCATATCGATATAAATGTGATTAGTGATCCTATAGTTTGTTTAGGGGATTGAGATCCTACCGTCACAGCCACCAATGTGGTTCCCGCCAATGAATACATTGGGCACAGTCTTTTGTTTGGTCCACTCAGCGAGTGCTGCTTGTATCTCACTTCCATCGCCTTCAACACATCAAAACACACACAACATAAGTTAACCATTTGCACACTACAAATATTTCACAGAGAAATAAAAAGGTCCGGCTTGTAATAAATGAATGAAGTGTGTCATGACCCCTAAATATTTCCTAGGGTAACTTCACGTTGGAGTTCTTAAAATCCTAACCATTATTTTAGTTTATTGTATCCCACTAAGTTGTATCCCGAGATGGTAAAATCTGAACCATTTAATTAAAAGTAATGATTAGGATTTAAGAACTTTACCATAAAGCCATCCTAGAAAATCTAGAGAATCATAATCCAATCGAAGTAATCAAGAAGCAACAGCTTCATTGTTCGGTTTCTAGAATAGAAATCATGAAATCATGATAGTCCTCAAAACTTACTACCAGAGCCCCACAACACAATGCATTACTTCTTTTTATGCATTTACACACTTTCAAACTTTTTTAAGGCAAGATAGAGCAATTACGCTAAAATCATGCTAATATTGCATCTATTATATGTGGCTTTCTAACACATGCAATCAAAAATTAAATTACATGAAAGCAGATATAGCAAACTAATGTTATCTGTCGGAAACGGAATTTCGCGGGAAAAAAGAAAGAAGGAAATGGAATTGAGGATGATGGCTAAAGCTATAATTCTCTAAAATTACTAAGATAAAGTATTTGAAGCAAATATACGCAAAGCTATAATAAAACCAATCCTTCTACACAAAGGATTGGATTTAATTCCATAATCAATTGACGTTAGAATTAAAAATTCTCGCTACCGCTTCGATGAAATTTAAATTCGACCTCAATTCCACTCATATACAGAACAACCGAAAATTGGAATTCCAGTTCCAAGCAAAACCATATAAACCAGTAGATTCAAAAATAAAAATCTCACTTTCAGTATCCAACTCAATAGCCTTGAAATTCGCTCCCAATTGAGTCAACAGCTGCTTCACGCTCACGCAGAACGGACAGTACGTCTTGCTGTGGTTACAAACCGCGAAATCAACGTCCATATATGTATAAATATGTAATCATCAAATCAAAAAACGAAACGGTTTGATAAACGAAGACAAACCTGAAAACGACGACCGGATTGGACGAAACGATCTCCTTGGCCTTCGGCAACGCCATTTCTCTCTGCCTTTTGAATTCTCAAACCCTAAAAGAGCTTTGTAAATTTTCTTCACACAATATCTCAGTGAACAAGAAACGGTCTCGGGCTTTCGAGTGATGAAAAATGAGAAATGATCTGGACCGTAGATGTCTATTAGGGAATAAGGCATTTTGGATTTTAGATACTGGTGGGCCGTAAAAGCCTTTTTTTTTTCTTTTTTTTTTTTAAGTAACGCCTTTAATTAATTAATTAAGGCGGCTTTCTTGGATACCTATCCGGATAGTTGTGGGATAAGTTGAGATCTTTAGAAAAACGATCTTTTTATTTTTAAAAGAAAAATGAAAAATATTAGGAATATCAAATCTTTTATTAATATATAGGTATTAAAATAATATGGAGCTTATTCACTAGAAATAATAAAAACAATTAATCAAAATAAATCTTACTATGACTAAGTTTCACATCATTTTCCTTCCCATCTTTTGGTAAAAAAATTGGTACCTATAGAATTTATCTTTTTGTATATCTTCGTACATTTCTTTTTCAAATCAACTAATATGGATCTGTAACCATTGTAGATCCTACCAATCTAGTAGTTGATTTGAAAATACATATAAGAAGTCTCAGGTTTTTATTGTCTTGTAATATCGGCGGTGATTAGTGGGAATTGCCATTTAATAGGATAATAAAGAGTTAAATTGGGGGTTCTTCTAAATTGATAAATTCTTTCACCAGTTCTAAAAAAATATGTTAATTTAATAAACTTGATTGAAAAAAATTATTTTAACCTAGTTTTTTTTTTAAAAAATAATAATTATGCCAAGAGTTGACATGTAATTCATAACCATTGGTCCAATGGGTTTAATCAGTTCTTTTAGGTGAATCATGACTTTATATCATTCGACTAGAAAAAAAAAAAAAACTTTATATTGTAGGTTTTTAATTTGTGATATTATAATAATAAGTTCGAACCCTTATAATAAAAGAAATCATAAAACTTGTTCTATAGAAACACTTTTGTTTTATTTTTTCCTTTTTGCTTTTCTTTTTCAAAACAAAAACATAAACAAATAACCCAAAATATAAAATACTCAAAATTACTTTCTCACATTAAAACACTTTTTAAAATAATTTTTTTTTAAAAAAACCTCTAAAAAACATTAACAAATTTTAATTTAATTAGAAAACTCCACTTTTCCAGTACTTTTAACATGGACAAATAAAAAACAACTTTTGTTATGTAACAATCTAACCAAAGGAATTAAACATAGGGTGCCTTTGATACAAATTTTTTTCCTCTGTTCTCTCTCTAGAAAGAAGGGGCTCTTTTTGGGGGAGGAGGGAGATACTTTGCTTTCTCCCTTCTCCCCTCTGCCTAGTGCGGTCGCCTCCCTTCCCTCATCTATAACTGGTCCTCTTCTTTTTTTTTTTTTACCTCTAAGCAGTGATACCACCATTCACCTTTTCCCTGACCACCTTGCCCCCGCCTGGTCACCTCCCTCTGGTCGTGTTCCACCCCTACAGAGGCGTCATTCAAGGTTTTTTGGTGGTTCTTAGATTTGGTTTTCTAAAATACAGATATGTTGCCCTTTGATCTTCCACAGCTCTGACGCGTCACACCAATGTCTTCACCGGCCTCCTAGCTTTCCATCGTTGTTGCCATCGTCTTGTTCTAGCCACCACGCAACGCCGCATGGTCCCCACGCGCTGGTGCATGTTCTCTGAGCTTCTGCTAGAAACTCTTCCGCCGGTCTTCCTCCGCCCCATCCTCTGTTTAAGCTGCTCCTCAGCGTGCTTTATTACTGCTTTTTTATTATTATTATTATTATTTTCCCTGTATTTTTATTTCCTTTGTATTTTGCAGCTCCTTTTGTTATTTGCTGCATGTTGTTTTATGGGTTACTATCTTCCTAATCTGTACTGTTTTGATCTTATGGTGGAGACTTGTTTGACCCATTTCCTACCCTTTGTTTATATTTTCACACTGATGTTTTTCGTTTTGGGTCTGTTGTTGGGTAGCACACCCCATTTTTGTTTTTAGGATCGCTCCATTTCGGATTAGGAGTGGAAATGAACCTTTCATTTAACCCTTTTCCTTACTCAATTAGAAAAGAAAAAAAAAAAAAGGACAAATAATATGACAAAAATCCAGATGTGTAGGAAATTTAAATTATATATTGGCACTAAATCTCAGACCTTATTGCCAATGTAAAACAAGTTTGAAGCACTGTGCAGTATGTGTAGATGAGAAAGGAAGATATTCGCCCATAAGTCTAACAACGAACACTCACAAAATTCTCCCTGCCTTGGGGATTTCCTGAATGACCATCTCATAGGGTAACCAGTACACGTTCTCGAAGCTTGACCTCAAGATTTTGTGCAACAGCATCAATAAATTCCTCAGTGTTCAAATAATGTTCCCTCGATACCCTGCGGACACCAATATCATCAAAGTAATTAAAAATTGACGTAAGTTGGCTCGAGTGATGCGACAAGATTGAGGAAACGAGTATACTCATCAATAGTCGGTGCTTTTGCAAAAATCTGGCTTGTGGAAAAAATGTTAATATAATTACAAATCAGATTAACCTACTTTTTTCCTTATTTATTTATTTATTATTATTATTATTATTTTATAGATTTGAGAGATGGACCAAAGTTCTATACTAGACCTTCAGATGCCCAAGTTCTCAATTGATTAAGCTTATTATGTACGACAAGTGCAGAGAGGTTCATTCCTCAGATTAATTAATGCCTTCTTTTTATGATTATTTGAATCATGAAGTGGTATTGTACGTCTATTCTCGTCATGACACTCTGAATTCCAAATATGCAGAAAAGTCATTCAAACATAGAAAAAAAAAAAAAAATTATAAGCAACTGATTCCCCAAAGTGCACAATGGAGGGAAGGTGCAACTTACTTGGACCCGTGGATCAAAATGGCAAGATCCTTGGTCATTTTGCCCGTCTCCACAGTCTCAATGCATGCAGCCTCCAACTTGTGAACAAAATCCAGCAACCTTTCGTTTTTATCTAACTTGCCCCTGGGAAAAGAGAGAAAAAATTGATTGGTACAATCAACAGGCTAAGGTAAACATACAAAAGAATCCAACATAAATATTGATATTGTTAAATGGCACTGAAAGCTAATTATATATAAAGGGTAGAGATCTCTGCGAACTCAACATAGTTTAATACGATAATTCACAGAGAGTAAACATGCAGTCACACCTATGGCAAATTTTAGAGAACTCTTGCTAGAGGGAAAAAAAAAGAATAGAGGAATGCTACACACTCCCCCTTTCACACTTCCTGATGTGGCACTAAAAATCACCATTGAATCTAAAGATTAAATAGTGATTCATCTAAAATCTAAAGGTAATTTTTAGTGTCATGTAAAGAAGTGTGCACTTTGAAGTGTGAGAATGCGAGTTTGTGTAGCATTTCTCAAAAGAATAATATTTTAATACCCTCCCCCCCCCCAAAAAAAAAAAAAAAGAGAAAGTAGAGGTGGTAGATAATCCCTAAAAATGTAGAAATACGATTCAATAATTATATAGAGTAACAGTGTTTTGGAGTTGTTTCAAAAAAGTGGGAAAAAAGCAATTGACTCTATATATGTGTATACAAGTCCAATATAATGATGAAGAGTCTGTCAGTTAACTGAGAACATCTGGCAATGATTTTTTGGGAATGATATTGTCAGGACGAAACTTTAAAAGTGAAAGATGTAGCATCAATTTGATTCAAAACAGCAAACTGACCTATGTTCTAGCCCTCGTGTCCATGCAAATATAGAAGCAATGCTGTTTGTACTGGTTTCTTGCCCCTTCTGATGTAATCGGAAATGCCGAGTTACAGTCCCATGAGCTGCCTCAGCTTCTAATGTCTTCCCGTCAGTGGCTAACTGCACAAATTGCGGTTATTAAGATTTTGCATGCACAATCCCAAGACCAAAATATTAAGGTCAGCATTAATAACAAAAGACAGAAAATCAGATACAAACCAACACAGAAGTCATGAGGCCCAAGGAGCCAAATCCTGCATGAAAGAAACCAACATTCAGTCAATTTCACTAAATAATGCATAGAACTAATGAACACTTTATAGTCGTTCGTATTAACAAAGACAAGGGGTCCATTCATATATTCAGTTCAACATTTGGCATTGCATTCAAGAACTTTAAGAATGACCAATCATATATAAAGAGAACTATAGCATACATGATTTAGCAGTAGAGTTCCTTATTTCCTTATTTTGTACTAGACTAGGGTCACCTTTAGCATCCATCTTGGCATCCCATTGCATCAGCAGAGTCATAACCACAGTATTCCACTTATTGGCACAGATGAAAACTTTTATGCAGTAAGCAAGACTGTTTTTTTTTTTACCTAATTTTGCTTTCCTAGGGCCCTAAATTGACAGGGAGCTGACAGTTGACCGATGGTACAAACCCAAGGTTATCGACATTGAATAAGTAAAGCTAAATCTCCATAAAAATGAAGAAACAAAAACAAATAAATGAATGGCTAAAGGAAGTAGCAAACACATTGCTATCAGTACATATGAACAGCCAAATCTCACAAGACCACTTGTATATTTTTTAAGGAAAAAACTCAATTGAAATGTTCCTTTTTTAAGCCAAAATTATTCTAATCCCTAGTCATTAACCATTTACTTGTACAACTTCTTGAACCAATAACCCATTCAAGAGTATAATTATAGAAAATATATGAACCAATACACTTCATTATCATGAGCACAAAAAATGGCTATGGCCACAACAAAGAAAATGTCCAAAATGGTTATGTAGCAAACACCTAAAAAGTTAGAATAGGTTCTTCAACAGCACCTTGAGCAAGTAAATCACTTTGCACATCCCCATCATAATTTTTGCAAGCCCAAACATATCCACCTTCGCTTTTCATTGCATAAGCAACCATGTCATCTATTAACCGATGTTCATACCTGAAAGCCACATCAACCTTCAGTTAACTATTTGAAAATATGCTAAGCGCACAAAAAGAAAGCCTGAGTTCACAGTGGACAAGACAAACCATATTGAATTCTCTTCAAACATTTGCTTCCACTTCTCTTCATAGACCTCCTGGAATATGTCCTTAAACCTGCAATAGTAAATGTGAACACCGCTCTTTACAGATTGAAATTGGAGGCTGGCAGAATATACCAAAGAAGGTCTATAGTTCAGATGAATTTGGGAAAGAAACAGCAATTGGAACAGAGAAAGAAAGGTCACCTGCCATCATATTTTTTAAGAATTGTGTTTTTGGTGCTCAAGTAAAGGGGCCACTTCTTCGCAAATGCCATCGACATGGACGATTCAGCGAAAACTCGGATAGACTGACAATGTACATAAAATTTTGTCAAAACAGCAAAATCAACATATTGAAAGGCATACTTAAAGGATAGAAAATGTGATTAGACAAACCTCATCAACATTATACATAGCAAGCGCTATGCCTGGTCCTTTAAAATCAAAAACATCAAGTTCCACTGGCGTGTTTCCATCTTCAGGGACTGAGGGATAGAAACAGAGAGATGAATTGCTAAGAAACATAAAATACTTGTGAGAATAGAAAAAAAAAATTCAGCTCATCTATGAGTTTGAATCAGCTTACCAAAAACCATTTTAAGCTTTCCTGGCCCTTCAATGACCGCATCAGTGGCTCGATACTGATCGCCAAATGCATGCCTACCAATACATATGGGTTTCTTCCAACCTGTGAGTTGGAAATGAGTACTGAACAGCATTTCACAATTTTTTTAACTTCACATTTGATATTATGACAGAAACAAAACATTACCAGTAACAATTCTGGGAATATTACGGCATAGGATAGGTTCACGGAAAACAGTACCTACAGAAGTTAGCAATCCTTTCATTAGGAAAAAAACTGGGGAAAAAAAGGTCTCACAAAAATTGACTGAAAAGATGATGCATTGACCTAAAATTTTATTTTTTAGGTGACACACACCACATCCATTCAATACAGATGCAGAATCAGATTCCACAAAAAAAAATTATATTCAATATCCTCTGCTTAATAAGAAAAGTTGCTATTAAGTAGGTAGTAGGTTCTATCAAATTTGTATCGCAGACCCAATTCCAGCTTTCAATTTAAAATCCTTCCTTGAACACACTGCCATCTCCCCCCCACCCCACCTTCCACCAAAAAAAAAAAAAAAGAATAAGTAAGAGAGAGAGAAGGAAAACTTCAAATAACCAACATATATATATATAAGGTTCATGGTTTTCTATCAAATAACATGTATCATTCGCAATAGGTCACTCAAAAGCTGGGACAACTACTAGCTCCTATTTTGGCATGCCCATGAGGACTCCACTTTCACAAACTGACTATTACCTCCTTTTTCCAGGGATATGATTCAGTGAATTGTGCAAAGAAAATAAGAAAAACCTGATATGATGCTGTAGAAACTGGGAAATAGAATTATAGCTAACTAATTTAATTTAAAAGATAACAGTTACTTTTAATACGTTTTGCCAACAACAAAAAAATCCTGCATATGGAACTAAGAAAGCTGATGCCTATACTTAATTAGGCAACATTGTTACAACAAATGTCTCATGTAAATCAAGAACGCCCAACCATCTGCAGTAATTCGTATGAAGGACAACCGATATCAAATGACTAAATAACAAAACCAAATGCATTTATAATTTTCCTTTCAATGAGGAAACGTTTATTTATAAAATACAAACCATTTAAGATGTTTCTGATTGTGCCATTGGGACTCCTCCACATAGACTTCAGCCCAAATTCCTTGACTCTGGTCTCATCTACAAAATATGAAATTGCAGAATCATTATTTATTCATAATAATATCAATACCTCATGATTAAGCTGCAAGACCAACAAATTCTATGTATTTGGTAACCATATCAACCAATATAAGGGCCAGCATGGTCAACATCCATAAAACAATGTTCCGTTTTTTCAAATTTACCTCTAGTGAGTGGGGTTTATAAGATTATCGCCAAAGTCCTAGCCAATAGGTTGAAAAGGGTTGTAAACAATATTATTTCGAAGCCCCAAAATGTCTTTGTGAGAGGTAGGCAAATTCTAGACTCCATTCTTATAGCTAATGAGTGCTTGGATGGTAGGATCAGATCTGGTGCTCTAGGTGTGCTTTGCAAACTGAATATTGAGAAGGCCTACGATCATGTTTATTGGGAGTTTCTTTTGTTCTTGTTGAGGAAGTGTGGTGTTTGAGAGAAATGGTGTAATTGAATAGCACATTGTATTTCTTCGACACTTTTTCAGTCTTGGTGAATAGTTCTCCTTTCGGTTTCTTCAAAAGCTTTAGTGGTTTGAGACAAGTAGATCCTCTATCTCCTCCACTCTTAGTAAAATGATTTATGCCACTGTAGATGGGGGCTTCCTTTAGGCTAACTTCTCCCATCTTCGGTTTGCATATGACACTTTGATTTTTTGACAGGATAACCAAGATCACATCTATTACTTGCATGTATTATTCTTATATTTTGGAGTTGTATCCGGTTTGAAAGTTAATATGGCCAAGTTAGATTTGGTTCTTGTGGACAATGTCAATAATGTTGTTGGGTTGGCCAGTATTTTGGGTTGTGGGGTGTCTTCTTTCCCTTCGAAGTATCTTGGCCTTCTGCTAGGAGCTCCTTTTAAGACCAAATCAATTTGGGATGGTGTTATTGAGAAGATTGAGCGTTGTTTGATGGGTTGGAAAATAATGTACTTGTCTAAGGGTGGAACGATTACTTTAATCAAGAGTACCCTCTTCAGTTTGCCTACATATTTTATGTTTCTCTTTCCCCTTCTTGCTCGCATTGCCAATAGCATAGAAAAGCTACAATAGGATTTCTTAAGGGACGGTCTAGATGATGAGTTCAAATTTCACCTGATTAGTTAGCTCAAGGTATGTTCCCTGATTTTTGAGAGGGTTGGGGTCCGAAACTTGCTATTGTTCAACAGTGCTCTTTGGGGAAGTAGCTTTGGTGCTATGTGCATGAAAGAGAGGCCTTTGTGGAGAGTCGTAATGGCAGCTCATGGGGTGGGTGGTGTTATGAGGTTCATGGGTCGTATAGACGGGTGTTATGAAAAAAAATATCAAGAGGGGTTAGTGGATGAACTAAAGCCTTTCTTCTTCAAAACTTTGTACCACTTAGACAATTGCCTTAGATCTAAGTTTGTTAGTTTTCACGATTTTCTCGACTTATTTTCTATTTCTAGCTAGGTGTTTCTCTTGTATACTCTCTTAGTACTTGAGCTGTGCCTTTTGCGCTTTTAATCTAACCTTCTCGTGATATTACTTGTAAACAAAAAAAAAAAAAACAATGTTTCCTAGCAACCATAATAGAAGAGAACAATAGAGACGCCAGAAAAACAAGAATTACTAACCAGGAGTAATGGTAGCACACTTTACTGCAACATTGTACCTGCAGTATGTATATGATTAGAATGAAATGCAGAAAAAGGTCTCAGATATCATTCAGACTTTAAAACGTCAAGGTATGAACAAGAAACTGTAAAATACTCTTTAATTCAGTGCGAAAATTGGGCTATGCTTTGCTTTCGTTTTGTGCCTCAAGACAACTATTCCATGAACCATTCCCAGTGAGCAGCTGGTACAAACCACGTTACTTAAAATCTTAATTTTCGCCACTATGAAAGTCTCTCTACACCAATCATTACATGTAATTAATACACAATCCTCTATACTGCTGTCTTTTACAACTCCTGATCTTTAAGAAGCTCCCGATCATCCACCCTCAATAACTATAATTTCAACTAGCAAACAGCTAAATCCTTCCTCGTATCAGTCCTTCACAGATCAATTACAGTGGCAAAACCCTTGGCATGACGGCTTTTGGTTACAAATAGTATCCATCATTATATTCCAATATGCTAATCTATTGAGTAAACATTATAATCAATGATCCACATACAACCACTTTCACCAGGCCTTTGTACCCCTATTCTTGAAGCTTTTGCACTTTACTAGCATCAACGATTGCCTTCTATAGGCATCATAATATCACAGATCCTATCATGTACCAACACACATATGGCTATAATGGGGACACTAACCAATTATCTATATGTCCTTATCACAACAGCATTCGCCCAATGAATTTTTCACAATACTGTCTAGTGAACACACGCAAGGCTTAATAGTCTATCTCCTTTTCATATGATTCAGGGGAGCTAAACAATAAACAAAAACGGGAAGGAAATAAGTTATATCTAATACCAATCACTTTAGCATGACAGATGCATTATAACCTGTTTTCCGGTCAACTACTTACTTAAGAGCTGCTTCAGCACTTTCTACAGTAACTTTGTCGTCCGTTGCATCGCGATTCAAAATTCCCAAATCAAAATACTTTATATCCAAATCCAGATGTGGAAATATAAGCTGCAATTAGAAAACCAGAATTCCCCAATAAACAAAATTACAATCAATATAGAAATTCATTCTCAATATTAAAAAAAAAAAAGAAAAAAAAAAAAAAAGGAAGGAAGTCGCTCAATGAAAATTCACACCTTGTCTTTAATCATTGTCCATATGATCCTCGTCATCTCATCACCTAAGAGGAAAAAATACAAGCAAAAACATCAAATAGATTCTTCAGAAGGGAAAAAGCATAATGAAACAACGAGTGTTCCGTTTGGTTGCAGAGAAAACTATGAAAAAAAAATCGAAAACGATCAAGTTCAATATTGGGAACTTAAAAAACAAAAACATTCACCAACTCAGGTTAGTTGAAATATTCAGTTTATTTATCGAAATGAAACTCTTGATCTAAAACATATTTCAAAGCTTCAAGTTTCCCCCATTTTCTCGCCAACCAAGCAGGCCACCGCTAAACACACAATCACCCGGGGTTCAAAAACCTCACCGTCCATTTCCACAACAGGATTCTCTACCCTAACCCTATCTGAGCCAGCCGACGACGCGTAGCAACGCAGCGAGGCGTGAGCGAAGCGTGTCGAAGAAGAAGCGAACGAGACACGGTTCCCGCGAAGAACAATTCCATTGGAGAATCTCGGACCACTCGAAGGGAATTGCGAGTGCAGGCTATGACTTCTCAGGGCCATCGACGACGACGCTGATGACGAACACGACGAGGTTACCATCTTAGCGCCAGACATGGCGCTCAAACGGAGTGTCGTCGTCGCTCTTGGGCTTAGCATTCGAGGTTTTTGGCTTTGTTTGGGGTTTAAGAGTTGGATTCTCACGTTTGACTGTGGGACACTGGGAATACTGAATGGCGGTACTATAGTGGAAGAGCGATCAACGACCTGAATATGTTCATCCACGGTGGAAAATGGAAGGTTATCTCTGGCCGTTGGATCAAGTGAATCAAGTGATCGATGTATATAACATGACCACCGTTCCTTCTTATCATGAACGTCCCTCTCAGGTGATGTATCTTGTGAAGTCTTCTGATCCTGCGATGGTTCTGTTCGAATACACTACAATAGAAGGAATGATTACATGCCATCTTTTCATATTCTTAATCTCAAACTTTTATTAATTAATTGGTTAAATATTTTGTTGTCACGTGATTTAACAACTTTATTTTTTATTCTTTCGGTTTCATCGTGAATAGTATCTAACGGTTAAAAACGAAGATAGTACCTCAGTTTAACTTCTGTCCAAATTTAACTGAAATTCATGTCAATGCCCCTACAAAATCGACACGTGTTCAGATACATAATTAAAAATAAAAATAAAATGAAAAATTTAAAAACTAAAATGATTAAGAACCTTCAAAAATTAAATTTAAAAAAAAAAAAATAAATAAAGGGGTAGCTCGAGCCACCATTGGCCGGTTTGGGTTGGCCAAAACCACCCCCAAGGGCCAACCCTTTTATTTTTTAATTGGCCTTTTGGGGTGAGCCACCCCTTTCCAAATTTTTGTTTATTTAATTTTTTAAGGTTTTTAATCCTTTTAGTTTAAAATTTTTTTATTAAGTATATGGATATTTGTCAAATTTTTTTAAAGATGCTTACATGAATTTTCAAATTTTGGATTGAAGTACTATCTCCTTTTTAGTCATTATCAAAAAACTATAACGCAAAATGAAATCGATGACAAAAAATAGAATTGTTAAACCATAGGGGCAAAAAAGTATTTAACTATATATATATATATATTTTCTTTTTATTAGAGGAGAACTTTTCTTTTGTTCAATTAGGGCAAGTTAGGACTTTTTTGGGTTATAATCGGATGGTCTTCGAGTGTTAAAATATTAATTAAATTATTAAAAAAATTTATCTTTTATAAACTTAAATTTTAGTAATTAAGTAATGATTTAACCATAAGTTCACATTTTAAAAAATTGAAATTCATAATTTGTAATGTTGAAATGATTACCAAGAATCTTAATCATGACTAACCATCAAGTATAAAAAAATCAAGTTAAAATATCTCATTGCATTATTTTAAGTTCTAGAAGCAGAAAAAACTGTTGAGGACTCATAAGGTTTGACCTTTTATCAATTATTCGCCAACAGGCAACAGGGTAAATTTTTATATTTAAGGAGATCTAGCTCGATCAAACAGTGAAAAATTGTGAATTACCAAAAAAGCTAGAGATCCTCCTATAATCCTATTGGAACATAAATCCAGAATTTATGGTGAAATGTGTCATGCATAGCTCTCAGTTGCACTGATGATCCATGCAACCACCTAAGCGAAGGGATTTTACAATGTTGCCATTGTGGGAGAAAGAGACAGGACTGTCTCATTCATAAGGCCTTTTTCCCGATCAATTACATCAGTCACTTCTCAAAGCAAAATCACAAGCCCAAAGAGGGGAGAATCATGAGATACAATAAAGCATCAATTGTCTATGTCCTCATGCTTCTGGGGGTGAGTTTGCTATGCGGCTGCAGGGCCAATTTGCAGCGCTTTTCACGTTCAGAAAGCAGCAACAGTAATGGTGGCACTGGCAGCAACAGCTTCAACTACAGAAGGGTTCCTCCCAGCCATGGCTTCAGATTACACGGCAACCATCTCCCTGAAGAAGAAGAGAAAAGACTCACACCAAATGGCGCAAACCCACTTCACAACTGATCATCATCATCATCATCATGACACGGGTGAAGTTCAAAGATTTTTTTGAAAGCATTCATCTTCAAAATGCAGTTGGCTGCAGCCTGCAGACCTTTATATATATATATATATTGAGCTGCAGGAAGAGTCTCTGACTTCAACAAATGATTCCGATGGCCAACTTTCAAGCTCACTCTTAACTCTTCCTTGTAATCATCATGGTGTTAAAAGCTTGCATATGCTTTTTAGAAGGAAGTGTACTAACTCTTTGTATTTTACTTAAAAGCTTGCAACTTTTCTCAACTTTTTCTTCACATTTTGCAAATTGATCTTCATTATTAGAGTCTTGAATGTGAGTAATTAATGTTTTATAGATGAATATCTTTCATGGACTGTATTGTGGGTCTGATCTTGAAAATGCCACTTCATCATCTATCTCTTAATACATTAATTGTGTGTGAAGCATCCAACTTCAAATTTCACAATCATTGATGGGGTTTGACCTTTAAAATTAAAATTGATGCACCATCTTACTTGTTGCAAGCACACAACATTTTTTCTCGTTTTCAAACTGCACTTTCAATCAGATTAAGTGTATTATTTTTTTATTAGCTTGAGTCTCAGGGCAATTAATAGTTTAAGCCCTACACAGCTGTTTAAGCTCACTCATAAAAAAGAGTTCTAAAATATTAATTTAAGTGATTAAATCTATTAATTTTTAATATTAGATTAAACATTTGAAATGAGTAGTCGTTAAAATAAGATTAGAATTAAAAGAAAGGAAAAAAAAAAGAAAAGGAGGCAGCACAGTAAAAATCGGCCCGTGTCAGAGTCGATTTTTATTCTTAAAAACAGCTGGCCCAGCTGGATGACTGAACAGTTGGAAGATACTATGCTGCCAAAAAGTACCTCTCTAGTGATCCGTGAGCTGATAGAGAGGGCAACGTTGATTGGAAAACTGAAAGCAATTTTGATTACAAAACCGAAAGAAAAGGACCTTAATAAGCAGCAAAAAGCCAAAAGAAAGAGCTCCTTCTCTTCCAGTCTGCTCAAACTCTCTTTTGCTCAGCCTCATATATCTTCAGAGCAGATTATCTGCAGCCGCCAGCAGAGAGGACAGTGACCTCTCCCACAATAAAGCAATAAGAGGGATCACAACTTCCCGCTTAACCCCAAGAGATTGACTTGGGTTTAAGGTTCCAGTATTTTTAGGGGCAAACAATTTTTAAAAATGCTTTGCACGGATTCAAGGTTTACCCGACTGTGAGGCAAGTACACGAAAACGACCCAACATTAAAAGGGAACTCGTTTAATGGCTAATGCAGAAAATGAGTGCAATAGCAACTAATGTGTTTGGAGCAGTTGCAGGGCACGTGAAAGCCAATAATGCTTTACAATGTGGCGATGCATGTATTGGTAAAAGCATGGAAAAGAAATGCCCACAGCGGCCAGTGTCAAACATGTATACAAGAGAAGCAATAGATCAGACTTCAAGGCTGACAAGGATGTTGCAGAACTCATCATTTTTTTCCTCTTAAAACAAGCCCCATTTACCCCAATGAAAAGGAACCCATGAATCATGATCAAGATTGAAGCAGTAAACAGAATGGGAATGTGAAGAGTGGGTTCAGGGAATGGGACAAGAGGTCTCAGCAACAAAATGGGCTTTAAGTTTTGTTTGGACGCCATGTTTTGTTACTGTCAATCTATCAGAGAATCTTTTGCATGTGTGACCTTTGAAAATATGCCGGCCAACTTATTTACTATTATTTGCACTTGTACATGCCTCTACATGTCTATGTCTCAGTATCGATCATTTCAAATATACATGCCCGTGTATGTTTTAGGAAGCTAATTATAAATAAGATCCATTAATTTGCTTACAGATTTGCACATGCGATCACATGTTATAGACTTATGGGTCAAAATTTTTGTTTAATTTGCGAGTCGGGTTTGAGTTGTATCGAGACACTTATGGGTATGTATAAGACTATATAGGTCGACTATAATTCAACAAATTTAATTAAATAGGTTAAACCTATCAATCCTAAGTCCTAACCCGCTAATTAATTTCACATTAAGTTTGCTGGTCACGTCGAAAATTGCCAATCCTAAATGTCGCTTGTCGGGTCGTACCGATGCATGAGTATAAGAAGTTAATCATAACCCAATATATTTAATTAAATAGGTAAAACCCATCAATCTTTTTGCAAGTAATGTCTTAAATTCTCAACCTTAATTATAATAGATAGCTAGCAGCCTAGCTAGTAGAGCTTCTTATTCTTGCTCATATCTAAAGTTGAGATATTTTCTTTCGAACATTTCAAAGGTTTATTTTTTAGAAATTTTGACATATTTTATCATAAAGATTTTCTCAAATCTCAATAATTGTTTTCAAATTAAATACCAGCCCTTTAAGGTTTCAAGCTACAACAACAGACCCACGTACTTGTGCTGGGCCGGCCCAGCTCTTCAACTACCACCACCTATACCTGCTAAAACCCTTTCCATTTTTTTTTTTTTTTTTGTTATTTGGAGGGAAAACCCTTAAACCCTAAACCCTTCACTACCTCTCTGTTTCATTTCTCAATAGCCATGGCGTCCATGGCGAGCAGAACCAACCCGCTCCTCACCAGCCTCCCACAATTCCTAACATGGAGGTCCCTCGGATTCCGCACCGTCTGCATGGGCCGCCTCGGCTTCGCCACCCAGTCCCAGCTTGACGCAGACCCTCCTGCGGCTGTCGCTGGCACGAAGGTCCTCGAGACCGCCAGAGAGGAATTCGAGATTGGCTCGCGCTTGATCACGCTCGAGACGGGCAAGATCGCCCGGTTCGCCAACGGCGCTGTCGTTTTGGGCATGGACGAGACCAAAGTACTGTCCACTGTCGCGGCCGCCAAAGGGGACGCTGTTCGGGATTTCTTGCCCCTCACTGTGCGTGCAGATTTAATCCATTTTTAGCTAATTATAATTTGATTACACGTTTTTTCCTGGGTTTGATTTTGTTGAATGTGCAATTGGGCACACGATATTTGAGCATTTCTTATTTTTGTTTCTTCTTGATGTTATTTTTCTTTAAGTTCTGTAGGTTTTTACTCTAGGAAAAGGATTAGGTGCGAATGTGTTTGTATTCATTTATTTATTTATTTTCAGTTTTCTTGTGGGGGCAATAGAAACAAGTTCAGTGTATGCGTATATTTAAATTGAAATTATGGACATTCAGGTTTTTATCTGAATGGGTGGCAGTGGAAAACAGATGTGTATTGTTGAGGTTATGGTTGGCGCATTATAAACTACAACAGTAAAGGAAATCCAAAGTTGGAGAAAAGATAAACCAATGAGACTGACTCCAATAGTAAGACGAGAAAAGGTCCTTACTACAAGGATTGCCAAGCATGTTTCTATCTTGCTAGAGAAATTTCATACAGCCTTGCTGATATTTGAGCCATTTGGAAAGAGCAATCTGGGGCCCTTGATACCGTATTTCCCTTTGATATGGGCGTATTTGTTAAAAAAAAAAAACATTGTTGCTCTACTATCCCTCGTTATTTTTGTGGGTCTTAACGGGTTTTTCTTCTTACAAGGTTGAGTATCAAGAGAAGCAATTTGCCCGAGGTGTTATCCCAAGCACATACATGCGGAGGGAGGGAGCTCCAAGAGAGCGTGAACTTTTATGTGGTCGTCTTATTGATCGACCTATACGACCACTATTTCCTCCTGGATTCTACCATGAGGTTCAGGTATGTTGTTACTCTTTTCGTTGGTTAAGGAGTATTTTGCTAGAGTTCTCATTTGTGACTTTTTGACTCTTATTATATATCCACTAATATCTCCTGTTTCATAGGTTATGGCAAATGTTCTTTCTTCCGATGGAAAACAAGATCCAGATGTAATGGCAGCTAATGCAACATCAGCTGCTCTTATGTTATCAGATATTCCTTGGGGTGGCCCCATTGGTGTGATACGTATAGGGAGGATTTCTGGGCAATTTATTGTAAACCCAACCATTGATGAGGTAAGGCTCAACCTTTGATCATAATTGTCTTTGATGGATTTCTGTATGCTCTGTTTTCTCAAAGCATCACTTACATTATTGTCTTGAGGACCTTTTAGGTCGCAATATTAGGTTTTACTGAATTTTGTGTTTGAAATTTTTTATTTTCTTCTTCCATGTTGCTGATCCTTTAAATGCTTACTTTGAAGTTAGTCTATTTGCAGAGTTACTGCATATGTGGTAAAACTTTTAGTAACTATACTTCCTTATTTCTTTCATCAGTTTTTTTTTTTTTTTTTTTTTTTCTTTCTTTCTTTTATGTTTATTCTTGGATGTTATATTCATATTTATTTTTAACATATGGAAAAACAAATTAGTGGGGAGACACATTTATAGGGCCCTTAGATGAGATGCAAGTACCTTGCAGGGAATTATATGCACAATGGACAAAAATAACTTAGTTTATGTCAGTAGCCATGATATTGACCTTTGCACTGCTGCCTCAGTGTCATTTGCTCCTTTTCCCAATGCTTAGTCCTATGGTATTCTCTTTGAGATGCTATTCCATTTCAACTTCTTGCTGTCTTTGAAAAACCTTTCGTATTTCATTGTTATAAATCGATGTTCCCTGAATTCAATTTGCCATAGTTAATGAGTCATACTTTTTTTTTTCCCATAAAGAATAATATGCATTTTTTAGTCTACAGAAGAAGAATATAATGAAATGACATCAAGAAATATATGGGATATCGCTTTTGCTGGCAAGTAAAGTACTAAAACAATTCAAACATAAATATTTTATTGTCTTGTATGTATTTTCAATATTTTAAAGTTGCAAACTTTCATAAAATATTTATGGCTTAATAGCCTTTTTTTAAGCACTTTCCTGATTGTTCAGAATGATATCTCTTACAAATTATACCTTTCCAATTTGATAAACGTTGGCGTCACATTGCCTACCATAAAACTGCTTTCAAGCCTTCTTGCAACTGTGTGAACATTGGTATTATTGGCATGGAAGTCTACGTTCTCTTTATATAATTAGGTATCCTTTCCCATTTTCTTATTTGTACTTATTGGTTTAATGCAGCTTAGCTTAAGCAATCTTAACTTAGTATATGCCTGTACAAGGGACAAAACTTTAATGATTGATGTGCAAGCTCGTGAGATCTCTGAGAAAGATCTCGCAGCTGGGTTAAGACTGGCTCATCCTGAGGTAAGTCTTGGAACTTGTAGAAATGCTCTAGAGTTTTTTTATTTGTTGAATGCTACTGATGCTTGACTTTAACATTCAGGCAGTGAAATATCTTGAACCTCAGATCAGACTGGCTGCTAAAGCTGGTAAGTGTAAGAAAGAATATAAATTGTCTATGGTGTCAGATAGAACACTGGAGAAAGTTAGAAACTTGGCAGAAGCACCTATAGAGGCTGTTTTTACTGATCCTTCCTATGGCAAGGTACATACTACCTTTGTTGATGATAATAAGCATTTGATTTTGGGGAATTATTTTCCAGCTCTCTCTCTCCATGTTATACATGTGTGTGTGAAGGTATGGTGATTACACTGCCAATTCTCTTTTTTAAAGATTTTATGTTGTGTTATGATTTAAATCCAGTTTGAACGTGGAGAGGCTTTAGATAAGATTACACAAGATGTAAGGAGAGCACTTGAAGAAGAATGTGATGAAGAAAGCTTGAAAGTTTTACCCAAGGCAGTAGACACAGTGAGGAAAAAGGTATTCCATGCCACTATAACTTATCTGGAGATAAACTTATATGCTCTCTGAAATACTCTTCAACACCTTTTATCATATCCGTGCTTCTTAAACACTGAGTACTAGATATGTTTGCCCTTCTTTTCTCTTTCTTGGAATGTTCTAAAATAACAGCTTCAACCAAATGAATTGCTATTCAAGAACAAATTATTCTGTCTGCCGTTTCTTTCAAACTTGATTATACACAAGTATATCCTTCATTTGGGGGTTGATATGTATCAGTGTGTTGAAAACCTTTGGAATTTAGAATCGGGGGATAGTACTGGACCATATAGTACTACTATCTATGATATAATATCGAGATATGACATTGATTTTTGTGAGAAATTCACATGAATTAGGCCGTTGGATTCTCTAATATGTACTGTAGGCCTAGGGGTTCTATTTTTTAGTTATGTATCTCTTCTATATTTTATGTTTATCCCGCGCTGACATCTTTGAATGTTTGGGATTCTTTGTGTTGTATAAACATATCAGATTGTACGCAAAAGGATTATAAATGAAGGATTTAGAGTTGATGGGCGACGTCTTGATGAAGTGAGGCCTTTGTATTGTGAAGCTGGTAGTTTTCCTATATTGCATGGGTCATCAATTTTTAATCGTGGAGATACTCAGGTGAGGATACATGTTTGCTTTATGCTTTGATGGGTTAAGAGTTAGGTACCTAATTTTTGAAATGACAAAAAGAAAAACTAAATTTTACAATGTTTGAGTATTTAAGAGTTCTAACCTAAGCACAACAAAATGTTATGCATAGGTTCTTTGTACAGTAACACTTGGAGCACCCGGAGATGCTCAACGCTTGGAGTCCGTAGTTGGTCCCCCAACAAAGCGCTTCATGCTTCACTACAGTTTTCCACCATTCTCAATAAATGAAGTTGGTAAACGAGTTGGCCTGAACAGGCGTGAAGTTGGGCATGGTAAATAATTTACACTTCTGTCAACAAAATTTAAGTTAAGATTGAATAGATGAGATCGATTTTTGTGTTTACCTTCTGGGGATGCTTTTATTTGTTTCACAAGTTCAGTTCATGCTTATTTAGCTGTTTCTGTTTTAATTTTTGAAATGTTAACTTGGTTAATTTTGAACTCCTACCCTTTGCTTACTCCTGGTTTTGTTGATTTACAAATGATATGAAAGTCTTTATTCAGAAGCAAGAAAGTAAAATTACAGCATGAAATAGAATAGAATTGCTTTATGTAGACAACATAGTTAAGTTTGTATGAAGTTATGGTTGTGAAATCGCCATTGAACTTTAAAAAATAAGAACCAAACACATAAATGGAGGTGGAGTGAACCAAGATTGGAATATGGGTTCACTCAGGAGTAGTTTTAACACACTTTAAGGACTGTTAACGAGACTTTTGTCTGCATTTGAGTCAAGCCCTTTCCAACCCTCTGAATAGGTCTGCCATTTTCAACTTGGATCCGAGTGGAACTGACCTGTCTGAAGCTAAATTCTAGTTTCTCACCATTAGGGCCGCACAAAAGTCACAGACCAAAGTACATTAGTTCCTTGGAGATTGGATAATTGGATAATTGTTCTGTTCTTGAACTCTTCCCAATCTTAAGAAAGACTTGAAGCATGCAAGTCATAAGGGATGGCTTAATTGAAGAGAATTGAAGACTGCCTGAAACTTTTTAACTGCTCAAAAACCCTTTCCTGCCAATTAATGTTTGCATCCTAAAAATCACATTTTTATCAACCTTCAGGAGTCTGATGATACAAAAAGTTTATACCCATCGAATACTTACTAGAGCTTCTCCCCAATATTGCATTTTTGCTATCTTGGTTTGCTATCAAAAAGCGAAAAAATCGCAAAGAACAATTGGAGTTGGGAATATCAATCACACTATTCACACAAAAGAAGTGTGCTGTGTTTCCATTTTATGTGAGTGATTGTTATATCATTTGCTGGTTGACATCAGAGTATTCTATAACTTGGATTCCTTTGTCTTCATACGCAAAGATTTCTGTTTGAAGTGCACAAGATCAGTTAACAACATAAAATGCCTACCTTCTGAGAAGAAAATTGTAAAAAATGTTAGAAAAAGTTATAATAAAAAGTAATTTCTGCTATCACTTGTAGGAACTCTTGCCGAGAAAGCTCTGCTAGCTGTATTACCTCCTGAAGATGATTTTCCCTATACGGTCCGTATCAACTCAGAGGTCATGGCCTCAGACGGTTCAACATCTATGGCAACTGTCTGTGGAGGTATTCTTTTCTTCCTATCGAAGTAGTGGCTCTTGCCATGCCATTTGTTACTCATAATTTTTTTTTGTTATTTGCTTGCAAAATGGGGAGTCCATTTTCTGTTGTTCCTTAATCTAGATTAATCTAATAGGCTAGTATAAGTGTGTGTAATTTTGTGTTGGTAGAGTTTGTATCATGTTATGTTTGTTGCTGGATCTTTATAAATCCCTTTAACCTTCAACCACGATAGAATGGCATTAGTTTCTTTTGTGAATAAATATTCTGCCTGACATATAAGCCTTCTCTTTTGTAGGCAGTATGGCATTGATGGATGCAGGCATTCCATTACATGAACATGTAGCTGGTGTTTCAGTGGGTCTTGTTAGTGAAATTGATCCGTCAACTGGAACAATTAAGGACTATCGTATATTGACTGATATTTTGGTGAGAGTTCTTCTTGGCTTCTTTGTATTGTCTTCTGCACTGTGGTTGTCTGTGCAAAATTCTTTTTGGTTCTGCTGTTTTCTTAGTTTAAATTCTGGTTTCTGAAAGCCAATAGAAACCTTCATTTCCTCATCTTTTGACTTATATGTTCATATGTTTTGTCATAAACTTGTTTTCAATTAAGTGCTTGAATCAACGTTTCCTTTTAATGAAATAAGTAATTTGATTCTCTGTTGAGACTTTGAATTAGCACATTGGTCTTCAAGTTTTTACTTTTGAGCTTTTAAAACCATAATAATATGTTTGTGTTTTGAGTTTTAATTATTACATATAGGTTAAAAGTCCAAATGTTTACTAGTGGCCTATTGCCAAGTTGCATTAAGAGTTATATATTGGATTTCCCTAGGGACTGGAGGATCATCTGGGAGACATGGACTTCAAAATTGCTGGCACGCGAAAAGGAGTTACAGCAATTCAGTTGGATATAAAACCTGCTGGAATTCCTTTAGATATCATTTGTGAGTGTTTGGAGCCTGCACTTAAAGGTCGTCTTCAAATCCTTGACCACATGGAGCGAGAGATCAATGCACCACATACTCAGGATGATAGGAATTCTCCTCGATTAGGTTGGATTTTGTACCTAACTGAGCTTTTGAGTTCCGTTTAATTGGCACACATTACTGTGGTGATTGTACCTTTTGAGCTTGAGAATTTATTGCCATCATGCAGCTACCTTGAAATTCAGTAATGATGGCCTACGTCGCTTGATTGGACCTCTAGGAGTTTTAAAGAGGAAGATTGAAGAGGAAACAGGTCTGATTCCTACTTGAGAATGTCTTACACAGTCTTTTCACAAATTATTATGCCCCTCTCTCGAATGCATATGATTTAGTTAGTTTGGGGTTCTTGTTTATAATTTGACCAGTACCTCCCTTTTTTGGATCCTTGCACATCTCAATACGGTTGGTGTGGACTCTTTTTGTATCTTCTTATTATTTTCACGAAATAATACATACATATTTGGGGAGTTTTCTCTGGTGATATTAGTAATGTTCTTTAGGATTCATAGATCCACGTCTCCATACTTGTTTTTGAGTAATGATCCATGCCATTTGATGTTCTTGACACCATTGTACTTTCAATTCATGTATCCATGTTTCCATACTTATTTTTGAATGACGATCCATGCCATTTGCAAGTACTTGACACCAAAATAATCTGCCTTCAAAATTTATTTGGATAGGTAAACTGTATTATTCTTTATTACTCCTGATAATTTTTTTTTCCTGTCGGTTAAAAATGTCCTTTCTTCATAAACAAATTTTCTCTTTACCTGTTTTCTAATTATTTATTTGATAAAATAAACTTTCTTACTGTACTTTTTATTTCTGACGGATGATTTTTGTCTATTAGATGTATCCCATTAATCTATTTAAGAGTGGACTAGTATCTCATTGCGGCCATGAAACCAAATTACACACCTTTTCAATCATATTTGAACTGGCCTTAAAATCTCAAATATGTGGATGTTTATTTAAGTCACTTTTATACTTAAGATGGAAAAACCATCAACTTTAGTTCTTACATACTTTGGGAATGATCTGTTCGCAATATTGAGATTATGTTAATCAATTCATGGTTGTACTTATCATCGCTTATCATTAATTATTTTTTATGCCTACCATAATACAGGTGCACGAATGTCTGTAAGTGATGGAACACTTACCATAGTTGCTAAGAATCAAGCTGTAATGGAAAAAGTATTAGAAAAGGTAATTATTTCTTTCAATTGAGCTACTGTATTCCAAATTTAATTGGATGTAAATTGGATTTTTTTATTTAATTAGTGGTAATTTTAACTGGTTCCAATTTCTATGGATATGAGGATCTGTTCCAGACTTCCAGTACCAATAAAATGAAATTATGCTTCAGATCTTTACAACACTCCTTCCTCTGAGGAATAAATAAAAGAAAACAAAAGTAACACACGCAGAAGGAGAGAGATTATGCTTCATAAGTTTCCTCATGGTTTTCGGGCTGCAATTTTATTATTAAAAGCACGGTAGTTTTGGAACCATAACCTAATCTAGAACTGGGCCAACTTCAAAATTGAACTGACTGAAACTGTACTTGGTTTGCTCTGCATGTGGAAATGATGGCATGATTCATAATTTTTCCATGTGCCTTATGGTTAGCCAGTAGTGATTAAGTACGTATTTGTGTTCTGTTTTAACTGTCTTTCATTTTATTTTGTTCTGCAGGTTGATTTTATTGTCGGTCGTGAGATTGAAATCGGAGGGATCTATAAAGGTGTTGTAACTTCAGTAAAAGAATATGGTGCATTTGTGGAGTTTAATGGTGGCCAGCAAGGCCTTCTACACATTTCTGAGTTGTCACATGAGCCGGTATGTACAAGGGAGGAGAAGTGCTACTTTAGAGAACTTTATCCCACCTCCCTAGGGAAAAGTCCATATATCCCTTTCAAACTACTATCCGATTGTCAATGTTCTCTCCAAATTAAAGATTGTGTCAATGTCCCCCCTCCCTCCCAAAACTACCAAAAATGATCAATATCCCTCCCTTAATGTTCTTCTATATTTTATGCCAGTTTTTCAAGGTTCCTTTAGCCTTCCATATCATTTTCCATTAGATCTATTTGTGAATAGTCAAGGGATCTCCTATTGCACATGGGAGTTTTGCATATAAAGATCATTAGTATACATCCATTCATGTATTATTTTTCATTTTTTAATGTTATTATTTTTTTCTTCATTTCTTCATCATTAATTTTAGATCTTCCATTTGATCAGGTCTCCCGGGTTTCAGATGTGGTATCTGTTGGCCAGCAGGTTTCTTTGATGTGTATAGGCCAGGATGTTCGTGGTAACATTAAATTATCCCGTAAAGCGACTTTACCTCGACCTGGATCTGACACAAATGATGTGGTTGAAGGATCTGTTCCATCTGTTGTGAAAGAAGAACCTAATATTTGGGCATCAGTTGAGGAAGTCTCTGATGGTCAAGAAAATCAGAATTCCACATCAGAGGAGTTGTCAGGGAGCAAATATGAAATGAGCGGGGTAAACCCCTCTACTTCCTCGATACCTACAATTCTAATTCGAAGTGCTGCAGAGTGTGATGAGGAGGAAAAATCTGCTGCTTTGAGTCCGAATCCCAAGAGGACCTCTAATCCTGTTGGTGCTTCTAAATCAGAGGGAAAGTCAAAGACATCCTCTCCTCAGGGTGATTCACAATTTTCTGATTCTATCATCTTTCCAATGAAGAATGTTAAGAAGTCAAAAAATGTCTTGGAAAATGGAGAAAAAGAATCCCATTCTACCCTCAGAAGTCAAGATGGAGATGGGAATAAGTATGATTTTGCATCTCTCTTACGTACTAGTGATGATTTGTCAGATAAAATGGATGAAGTCAAGGGTCCTATAAGTGCGAAAAAGATGAAGATTGGAACAAAAGTTACTGCCAAGGTATATCAAATTCGCACACATGGGTTGGTCCTTGATTTGGGTGGAGGACTTCGTGGAATGTATCGGTTTGAGGTATGTGCCATCTGTTTTTATGTTTTTGCAATGTTCTAATTCCTTTGTGCTTCTTATGATTTACTTCATGCTTGAATATAACTACCTTCTCCCCCACAACCTTTTGTCTTGGTTACAAAATCTTGTCTTTCCGGGACATATCTAGGTCAAAATTCTATTAAATTTTATAGTTTAATATACTTTTTGTTCATATAATTGGCAAGTGCTTTTCATGTGGCATTTTTTTATGACTTGGAAGATATGCCAGTTAATATGGCACTTAAAAGAGGTCAAGATAGGTGTGGCTCAACTAGCTGGCACAATTGTCCACCTGGCAACCATATCAACTAAAAATTCATTATTTTGTTTTGGTTTTTTAATTAACTCAAAGCGGACATCATGAATGTCTTCCATGATTTTCACGCTAGAGGTATGTCTGGAAAAAGCCTCAATGCCACATTCATTTCTCTTATACTGAAGAAACCAGAGGACATAGACGTCAAGGATTTTTGATCTATTAGTGGGGGAAGTATACAAATTTGTTTCCAAAGTTCTAGCTACCAGGTTAAAAATGGTAGTGGATAAGATCGTTTCTAAGCCTTAGAATGCCTACATCAAGGGTAGGCTGATTCTAGACTTTGTTCTCATTGCCAGCTAACTGATGCAAAAATTTTACATATAGTAATGATAACAGTTGTATTTACTTTATCAAACCTCTTGCCCATCTCTAAGGATTAATGCCTCACGGCTAGCTAGAATAATAGGAGACCATCTTGCGTTATGGATCATTGTTGGGCTTTGAAATAACAGTAAAGCATGACTGCCTAAAAATACTTTTCTTTCCCTTACATTTGGCTCCATGAGGATTACATTCTGCCTTGTTTTGCCATGCAGACTAATGGAAGAAGGGATTTTGGGCTTGGTGACGAGTTACAAGTAGAGTGTTCAAGCTTTTCTAGCAAGGGAATTGCAGTAGTGTCTTTGGTGGATGATCAATAGTATTGTATCTACAGTTCTTCTATGAGATGGGAACAGCAAAATAATTGATCTCAAGACATTTTTGTCGCTGCTGGGACATGTTAAATTTTGGCAACTCCAAGGAATAGTTCAATCGGCTAGGGATTACACTTTATGAAGTGAATGTCACTAATTCGAATCTTCCTTACCTCCTCCCCTTGAGCCAATTACTTAAAAAAATGGTAAAATTTTGGATGAGCCTTGTTTATGTTCATTTATTGAGTAAGGATTGAGCAAGAGTTTGTGACCTGCCTAATCCATGAGAATATCATGAATGCTGGGGATCAGTTCAAGATCAATTCTGTATGAAGCTTCCTCAACTTCTGCAAGTAGATAGAGAGTTGTATTTTGGAAATGCCCTTACACAGATTAGACAAGATGACATATAAAATCCCGATTGGGTAGGTGTTACATGTATCGTTTGTAAATTATACTTTATTGCTATCTTCACTCTGTCAAAAGGGATGATAAGAAAGCGCATATATCTGGAGAAAACAGAGAAGAATATTACTGATGATGATGGTTTCTGGCCCTTTAAAAATGGATTTTTCTTCCTCTGGTCATCTGCTGCTGTTTCATTTCGTTGTTTGTTCTCTCTGCATCATTTGAACTTGGGTTGAAATAAATAGGGATAGAAAGAGAAAAGAATCGGACGGACTTTCAAGTTTTTGATTCATTACAGTAAATGTATTCTTGGTTGAGAAATGTTCATGTAATTATTATGGATTGAATCCTTCTGCTGATATTTTCTAATGAAAAACGTACTTCCTTTTGCAACTATTCTCACGTTATCAGATATTCCACGAGAAACCACAAATGTTTTTCAGCCGAGTAATTAACTATTCTACGATGGATGAAGTCCAATTACTATTAAACCATGCCACATAGAATAGTAAAATAAGAGAAATGTTATAGTACAATTAAAATATTATTTTTTTGCCCATAAAAGTCTTAGGTGGCAAGAGGCCACAAGTTCCATCCATGTGGCCTCTGATGAGGCCTGTAGCCTCTTACCACCTAAGCAGTGACGGAGCCACGTTACCACGGCACCCCCAAGTATTTAATTTAATTTTTTTTTTTTAACACATGGCACCTCAAAATAAATAAATATATATATATAATAAAATTAAAAAATATATATATCTTTTTACAATTTTACCTGCCCATTACCCAAGACACAGCAATCCTTCTTTCGCATCCCCCATTTAACCCACGACAATTTAACCCATGGCAGCCCTTCTCCCGCACCCAAAAAACATAAAAAAAAAAAAAAAACAAATCTCTAAGACGCTCTCTCTCAGACTCTCTCTAGTCTCTTCATTCTCTGTTCTTTCTATCACAGATTCACAGGCAATGCCTCGTCTCCTCCTCCCTGGCTTCTCAGTCGCTTTTGTAGTTTTATGTTATAGTTTTAGATTTTTGTTCTAGTTTCTTTCTTTTACCTAGTTTTAATTTTGAATTTTTCGATTTATTTTATCAGTCTCTTGAGGTTGTATGGTGGAGAACACAAAACTGGAGAACAGGAAAAGGCGTGGGAACGATCAAACTCGATAATGCAGCTACCAAATAGTTTAGTTCTCTATATTGAAAGGGAAATTGCTGAGAACTTCGATTTAGATTCGATACTTGATGATTTTGTACTTTTAAGAGATTGTAAAGTGCAGTTCTAGACACTTTTTTTTTTTTTGGTATTTCTGTCTTTTTGATATAGTGTCAACATGTTACATTTCTAATATATCAATTTGAGCACATATTTATGAACTTCTATAGATATTTTTTGTGATGCATATATTGTATGAATTACCAAATTTTTAAGGTGAAGAAAATTTCTAGGACACCAAAAATTTTTTGGCAACCCTCCTAATATAAAATGGTTGGCTCCGCCACTGCACTTAAGACTTTTATGGGTAAAAAATGATTTTTTTTATTGCACTATAACATATCTCATCAAATAAAGCATTATTCTCAATTTAATAAGCTAAATTTGGAAGAAATTTCTCCAACTCAATTTGGTCGAACTTATCCTTAATGGGTGTCGTATCCTTTTGTAAAAACTTACGTAATATATTCATATATAGCTTTAATTAAGGATAACAAAAGAAAAAAAAAAAAACTGAAAAGGAGCAAACCTTGGCAGTTAATTAATCATCAAGTTTTGAGTTGTATTTGTTAGCCCCACAGTCCACCTGTCGCTCAAAAGCTCCTAATTTCACTCTGTAGTTAGTTGCATTTGTTCGTTTCTGCCACCTCTGTCTCCAACCAAAACCTCACACATTTAAGGCCTGAGGTATAACCATATTCCTCTAAAAATAACAGGAAACAATGAAAACAAGAAATAAACCCAAAAGAAAAAATCAAAACCACAAAACATGCGGTAATCAAAATCTCATGATCTCTACTACAACTTGGCTTCCTCCCGAGCTCCCATGGTGGCGTCTGATCTTTTGTCTTTGATCTTCCTCGCCCTCTTCTGGGTTCATGCCACACATGCAGACTCAACGGTGGACATGATTGCCCGCTCATGCAGGAAGACGCCTGTGCGCAACGCATCGCTTTACGTGGATGGGTATTGGCATCTGGTAGTATCAATGGAGCAGGAGATGGTCCGTAACAAGTTCGCGTTTAATGAAATGGGCGAGCCGCCCGATCGAATCTATCTGTTTTCGCAGTGCATGAACGATCTTTCAGGCGAAGAGTGTAAAATGTGTTTCGACCAGATGAAGACCCTCTTGCCCAGTTGCTTTCCTAACACAGGCGGTCGTGTTTATGCTGACGGGTGCTTTCTCAGGGCAGAGAATTACAGTTTCTTTGAAGAAATTATTGAGCCAGTTGATGACATGCAGGTAACGTTGAACCCTAAATCTCTTTCAAGTTTTCTTTTTTTTTTTCATTGGAGGCATGCCAAACTCGTGGTTAATTTAATAAGCTCTTGAACCCTAAATCTTTCTTATATATTGAGATTGTAATGGTCATAATTACATTGCCATGACCATTACCAATATGTGTAAAGCTTTCAAAGTTTTCAAATTTTTTTTTTTTTGTTGGCATTGGACTTGATTTGATTAATGTGACTTTTAGACTATGTTAGCCTTTTACTTTCTGTTCATGAAATGAGTTGTAAACATTCTTGATCTTGAACTTCTTGCCCTATATGTTGAAAGCTGCTCCTTAAATTCCAACAAATTAATTAATGTCTTTAAAAAATCAAATGGTTGGGATTTGTCACGTTAGTGTTAATCACTTTTACCAATCCAATATTTATCACCCTAGTATTATTTACTACATTTTACCTCATTTTGAAATTGATAAATGCTACTGAGGCAAAATTCTGTTCATTTAATTTGAAAACAACTGTTAAGATTTATGAAATTGTATAGGACACAATACCCTAATTAAGGATTGTAAAAGATCTTGATCATTGACTGCATATAAAAAAAGGATATCCTGTTTTGGTTGAGTGATGTTAGGAGTTTGCTATATATGGTCGAGTCAAATAAATTAATATGGATTAGAAGAAATTTGTTATTATCAGTTTTTTTCTGCTGATTCTAAGAAGAAGTGGCTTATTTTAACCAGTATTAGTTGGAAGTCGGTGTCTAAATATTTTATTTTACCATTATCTCATTGAACTGATGTGACAGTGCTCATCAACTCTATTAAAAATAAAAATAAAAAAATTCAAGGACCGATGGACACTGCCATTTCAGCTCAATTTATATGACGTGACACTATATGTCTATAGTTAGATGCAATAAACAAAATTAATATGACAAAATTTATAATTAGCTCTTGATCATTCAACATGTGCCGTTTTGGGGATTGAGTGGAAACAGATATGCAGTGACAGTATGGAGGGGAGACAGGGGTTTAATGATACAACGAGGGAGTTGGTGATGGAAATTGCAAAAGATGCACCACATAACAGAGGCCATGCAGTGCAGCACCAGGAGTTGGAATCAGGTGCATCCGTCTATGCCATGGCTAATTGCTGGAAGACTATCAACGCCGAAATGTGTTCTATATGCCTCGGAAATGCAGCTATGGCTTCCTTAAGTTGCCTGCCATCCTCAGGGGGCCGTGTCATGAACGCTGGCTGCTTTTTACGTTACGCTGATTATGACTTCTTCAGCAGCAGCACTGAAGCTCCCAGCATGTTATCTTATGCTATTTATGCTACGGGAGTGGTTGCTCTCTGCACTTTCACCATTACAATTGGATTCTGTGTTGGGAAAACTGCTTACCAAGAAAGTATTCAGGAGCCAAAACTAAAAAGTAAGTAATTTTCAAAGAAATTATTATCCCACTTGTGTAATTTTGTTTCTGATCAGCATTAATTATAATAATAGTTTGGTTAATTTGTATGAATTAATTCCATCTGAAGGAATGGAGACGGACTTATCAGTACAAGACAAAAGCCTGCAGTTTTTGCAGTTCAAGTACTCAACGCTGGAGAGAGCAACTGACTGCTTCAATGAAGCTCACAAACTTGGTCAAGGAGGATATGGTGAAGTCTTTAAGGTAAATATATTATGTGTTAGGGAGATAAAACGGTCATGAAGTTTTTATCCAGAGTACATGAATATACGTAGTTAAACACCACTTTAACTTAAAAGCCTAAATTAATAGGTTTAGGTCCACTTATGTATATTAAGTTTTTATTTATTAATTTTATGTTTTTTCAATGTGGGACTCAATACTCACAAATGAACTCACAACAATTATGAAACTAAACAGGGAACCTTACCAGATGGTAGAGAAATCGCGATTAAGCGTTTGTATGTAAGTGGAAAGGGGCGTACAGATGATGTATACAATGAAATGGATATCATTAGGAGAGCCCAGCATAAGAACTTGGTTCGTTTCCTGGGCTGCTGCTTCACCCACATCGATAGCTTCCTTGTCTATGAATTCCTCGCAAACAAAAGCCTTGACCATTTCTTATTCGGTAACAACTTCAATCTCTACTATTTTCTCTCTGAATAGGAAATTAAGGAAAAGCAGTCAATTGGAAAATGATTATTTTTGTATGTTGATCGTGATGATGACTTTCTGTGGTGCCATGGAAGGAAGACCCAGAGAAGAAGAAGGAACTAGATTGGAATAAAAGGCTTGGAATAATCATAGGAACAGCTGAAGGTTTGGAATACCTCCACATGGACAGTCAAGTGCGAATTGTTCATAGAGACATCAAAGCAAGCAACATTTTGTTAGACTTGAGACATAAACCCAAAATTGCTGATTTCGGGCTCGCAAGGTTTTATTCTTGTGACGAAAGCCTCATCAGCACTGCCATTGCAGGCACACTGTAAGTCTACTTACAGATTTCATGAATTCCAATTGGGTATTTCTGTTGATTATCATTCATGCCAATGTATGCTAACAAAATCTCCCTCTTGTTAACGGCTTCAAGAGGGTACATAGCTCCTGAATACCTTGCTCATGGAAGACTAACTGAGAAGGTAGATGTCTACAGCTTTGGGGTTCTTGTGCTCGAAATAGTCAGCGGTCATCGGAACAGTGAATTTCAACCTACAGAAACGTTTGAAACTCTTGTTACTAATGTATGTAAACTCATCTCACAACCTTAAGCTCAAACTTTTTTTAATTAATATATTTCTTCATTTACTTAATTAGAGAATTTATTTCTGTTTGTTTGAAAATGCATGTATAGGCATGGAAGCGCTTCCAATCAAAAACAGTAACGGAGATAATCGATGTAAGCATGGAGATGGAAGACGTTGAAGAAGCTACAAGAGTTATTCAAGTGGGTTTGTTGTGTACACAAGAATCGGCCTCTTTACGTCCAACCATGACAACGGTTATTCAAATGCTTAGAGAAAAGGATGCCCATTTGCCGGTGCCATCCAAGCCTCCTTTCACCGAAGAATCCATGGAAATATCTCCCTCATTTGAATCTTCCCGCCGACGACCTTCTTGTTTATCTGATTTATGTACATTCCACAGTTTCAAAACAAGTGAGCCCGAATGATTCCTTTTTTATTTTCATTGGGCTCTTTCTCTCCCTCCCTCTTTTATCAGGTATATATGTTTGGGTTTTAGTTGTTTTATTTATGTATTTTTAATTTAATTTCTTTTCCCGTATCTACACTAATGCTAGAAATTATACTTTTATCTTATCAGTATCTCACTTTATTGGCTTGCTAGTCATGTCAATTAAGTCTTTGAATTTTTATTATTTTTTAATAAGGACTGATCCAATGACTAATTGACACTGTCACTTCAATAAAAAAAGATAGTGTTATAATAAAAATGTAATTTCTAGTATTATTCTTCGTATACATGATTGATTAGTACTTGTAAAAAAATTAAAATGATTTATTTTCACTATCACATAGTCTCAATTATATGATTATCATATGCCTGTCTACTAAATAGGCAATAAATTTCGAAAGGTGTTAGTTTGTCTTTTTTGGCATGTTTGATCATATCCGAATAAATATAAAACTTAGCACCGATTGACACTTTTTATAACCTAACCACTTATTCAATGTGGGACTACTTTTTATGGTTGTCTTGTCACAATTCTCGCTCGAGACTATAGATTATAAGTTGAAGATCTGGCATGAATGGAATTGAAATTGAAACGGAAAGTCATAAGAGGGATCCAATAAGGTGGAAGGTTGCCTTTTGAAATATTAGGTGTATCTTTAACTTTTTGATTTTGACTATAACCATATCCGACGATCAAGATTAAAATTCACTTAATACTTGAAAATATCCTGACTGTCCAAATTCAAAAATAAGACTTTTTTAACAGCCGATGTCTTTGAATTTTGCATAAAGCCCACCTATATTTCTTTCTAGTCTTCCTTTCCTTATCTTTGCTGTATTTTGGCTTATGAGTTTCAGTCCAGCTATATTTTAGGCGCAAAAATTCCTTACGATTCCTCATATGACAGCGGGATGAAGCACGTGACCAACAAAAAAAAATGATTTCCTTTGACTTTTGGAAATTTAAAGCAGGTGGTGTTATGATGAAACTGTGCAACCAGTTGTCAACCGACAAAGTTTTCCTTGATAGAAGGAATTTTTTTTTAATTTAATCTATAAAAGTGATATGTGTCCAGTGATAGAGTTAGACAATTTATATTGAGAGTGACGCGTGATAACTTGGGTTAGTAGGAGAGAAAAAAAAAATCTTTTTTTTGAAAGTGCCGTTTGGAACTTGGATAGGAAAAAAAAAAAAAAAATTAAACCTTTGGTGGTGCCACGAGTGGCTCCGCCGCTGCATGTGTCCCTTGAAATATACATGTTTTTTTAATAAGTGGGACAAAGTTGAAATAAATTTTATTAAAAATTTATATGCATCTCACTTATTATTAAAAATAGGGACACATGTCACTTTTATAAAATAGATTAAAAAAAATTCTTTCAATTCAAGGAAAACTTTATTTCCTTCGATTCAATTTAGAGGAAAACTTTATATATATATATATATATATAAAAGAAATGCCATTACTAAAAGATTTCATAATAGGTGTACATCACTGTACTTTGAACAAAGTGGACAAATTTCCACTTTCTTATCGGAAGGTCAGAACTAACCAAAAAAAAAAAGGAGGAAAAGTGAAAGAAATAATGACGGTGGTTGAGTTGAAAGGGCACTAGGCTTGTGGGGTAGAAATTCAATAAACTTTTTGGCTTTCTTCTCTTCATTTTTTTTTTCTTTTCTTTTTCTGGGGTTTTCTTACTTCATATACTTGTAATTGTAAAATCAAATGTAGAAAATGTGTACTGAAATTACATCTAAAAAAGGAGAAGGGAAAAGACCAAAAATCCAAGAATATTCATGTTTGAGGTCAGCATATTCTTCTCTTTTAACAAAGTCATTTAAGAAATGGAAAGAGTTGGTAAGACTAGTGTCAAGTCTAACCTTAAACCCAAAAAGGGTATTTTTGTAACATCATATTTGTTGTTTAAATTTATTCCATGATAGTAGACATCCTTATAATTCTCCTTGGTTTCAAATTCTAGACACTCACTTTAATGTAACACTTTTATATCATAGATTAATATAGATTTAAATCAAGTGCAATTAGTTATTTGTATTGTAAGAGAGTAAATGAGCCTCACACTTACTAGAATATCTATTCGAGCTATCCCGACACTTGCTTACCCGGACCAGAGGAACTCACGTATCATCTCACATTTGTTTAAGATTTTTTTTCTTTTCTTTTTTTTTTAATCTAGTTATTTTTTGAATTGACCAAATCATTTGGAAACAAGAATTTGGGAAAAAATTTTAGGGTCTTTAGCATTTATCTTTTGAGAAATATGTCACTATTTCATAAGATGGTAACACATTGCTTGAAAATTAATTTTTTTTTAAAAAAAAAATTTGGGAAGTGTAACATTTCTCAAAGAAAAAGTAAATTTATTATTATTTGATTTCTCATTTTTTTTAAAATATAATATTGAATATGTAGAAATTATATTTAATGGGAGCCCTACAAATTCAATGAAAAAAAGAAAAAGAAAAAAAAAAAGAAATCATATTTCTCAAGTAAAAAAGGGGCGGCCTTGAAATGGTTTGTCAAATGCGGTTGCTGTGTGCATTTGAATCAAACGACAAAGAACCCCACGTGGCACGTATAAAAACACTTTCAAGTCAAAGAAGGGGTCCCACCCAGACGGTGCATTGTGAAAGTTAAATGGATGCTCTCTCAGACTTGCCAACATTGTCTCCGTCGGCGCAAAACGGTGACACGTGTCAATGTGGTATTTGACAATTTTTACTGAAAATTTGGATGAAAGTTAAGAGTACAAGAAATTATTTTAACCGACTGAATTATTGTGAAAAAACTTTAAATTCCTTTTCACACCATCAATTCAGTAGACATTTATTAAAAGGACAAACCACGCTGTCCACATTTATAGTGTAAACTAGGAGGTCACTAGTTCGAATTCCCCTCCCCCTTCTTGTGCAGACATGTCAAAAAAAAAAGGGAATGAGTTAAAAGTTTTTCATTACACTTTCCTCCTATTAAGTTGTTTAACGTCCATCTAAAGGAAGATTTAAAGGTTGCTTTTGCAAATTATCATAGTGGGTCATGATTCTAAGAACGCCGCGTGTTCATGCACGCCAGGCTTCTTTCTTTTTTTTTTAATAATTTTTAAAATAATAAATCACCCCAGCGTGCAACACGCCAGGCGTGATGTTTAATATCACCCTATCATAATAATCTTATAAGTTTTTTTTTTTATCTCTCTAAAATTAATGTGACTCTTAAAAAAAATTGTCAAATTTAATAAAAAATCTTAATAAAGGGAGTAGAGTGAAAGGAATAGATATTTTAAAAGTCAATAATATATATTTTTTAAAGTGTGGGAGAAAATTATAATTTAATTATAAAATTGAGAGGTAAAGTACGTGCAGTTAAGCTTATTTGTCTGTCCAAACTATAAACCGGCAAGCGCACAAACACTCCGGAAAAACAGGAACAGTCAATAAGTGTATATAGGAAAGTGGAAAACAACAAGAAGAAGAAGAAAAAGAAGAATCAGCCAACCCAACCCCCATGCTACTTTTTCATTTCACCTTCTTCATTTCTCTCCCTTCTTAATTAGCTCATTGCTGCTCTGCAGATTATCTTCATGATATTGATACCCACCATGAATTCCATGCGCTACGAAAATCCAACATGGGTTTACTCTTTCTTCTTCTTCTTCTTCTTATTCTCGCTCTTCTCTCTCTCCCTCTCCGATCCCCGGACATCTCAGCCAGGCATCTACTGCGGAGCCTCCAAGCCCCCGCTATCCGCCAACTTCATACCAACCTTTGTCAAAGAAATGGAGAGCTTATCGCAGCTCGTCACCGCGAAACACTGGGGGACCCACTTTGTCAACTCCACGCCGCCCATGTACGGACTCGCTCAGTGCTTCCAAGACCTTTCCCACACCGACTGCCTCCTTTGCTACGCGGCAAGCCGCACCAAGCTTCCCCGCTGCCTCCCGTCGACCTCTGCTGCCATATTCCTCGACGGCTGCTTCCTGCGCTACGACAACTACAGCTTCTACCGAGAAGCTGTTAACCCTTTGATGGACAACGTCAACTGCAGCTCCAAAAGCGGCGTGGTTGCGGATGAAGTAATTGCGAGGGTTGAGTTTGTGAATTCTGTTAGGTTTGCGATTGAGAACGTGACGAGGACTGCCGTGACAAATGGAGGGTTTGGATTGGCGGAAGTGAAGGGGTCGGTGTATGCCTTGGCGCAGTGCTGGAAGACTGTAGGGAGTGATGGATGCAGAGAGTGCCTGGAGAAGGCCGGGAAGGCGGTGAGAGGGTGCGCGCCGAGGAGGGATGGGAGAGGTCTGTTTGCCGGGTGTTATTTGAGATATTCCACCGAGAAGTTTTACAATGACAGGGGAGAGGCAGAGAATGCAAGTCACGGTAATTTTCTTTTGTTTGTTTGATGGGAATTCAAGGGAAAAGAATGAGAAGACAATATATTTAATTTGAATCTGATTATTTTAGTTGTTTGGTTTCCGTATAGTAATGCAATTTAACCAACCTGCTGTTTGATTTCTTGGGTCTTAAATGGTAACAGGGGAAAGGGGATAAGATTCAAATATTTTGTTTTCCATCAATTTTTCTCAGCAGGGAAAATAGGAGGATATTTATTTGTTATTTATTATTCATCTACTTTATTGGCTACTCTTTTGTCCCATTATGGCAGTTGCATTTTGGACTGAAACTCACCTTTTGTCTAATGGTGGATTTCTTTTTTTTCTTTTTTTTTTTGGGTGGGATTTTCGGTGCTATTTGATCTTCTCTGACCATGTTGATGATACTTTTTAATGGGCTAATTGCTTCCTTTACGTGTTTGTTGTTGTCCAGGTTCTTCTCGAACAGGAGTCACGGTAGCCATTGTCTTGTCGGCAGTCGCCTTCCTAATGCTTTTTCTGTTTGCCGCATTTGCAGGGTATGCAAGATTATCTAGGATCAAAGAAGGTATGTACACTTGTGAGAGTGTCTTGATTGAGACAAGAATTATAGCTGTTCCTCATGCAGTATTAATGTTCTAACTCTCCAATCTTCCTTGCACTTCAGAGCGCAATAATCTGGGCCAAATTTCAACCAGTATTGACAGGCTTAGTTTGAATTTCAAATATGAAGCTCTTGAGAAAGCAACGGACTACTTTAATACATCAAGAAAAATAGGGCAAGGAGGAGCTGGTTCTGTGTACAAGGGGACTCTTCCAAATGGGAAAACTGTTGCTGTTAAGAGATTGATTTTCAATACCAGGCAATGGGTGGATGATTTTTTCAATGAAGTGAATTTGATCGCTGGAATTCAACACAAGAATCTTGTGCAGCTTTTGGGTTGCAGCATTGAAGGCCCTGAGAGCCTCCTGGTTTATGAGTATGTACCAAACAGGAGCCTTGATCAATTCATTTTTGGTAATTCTTCCTTCTTTACTCCTGAAATTGCTGTTGGTGTTACTCTGCTGAATTCTAGTATGATTATGGTCTAAATTTGCAAATGAAAACATACAAGCTGAGAAATGGGAAGGGAGAAAAAAGTAGTAGTGCAATTTCAAACTGGTGATGATCTCTAGCTAACTCCTTTGCAGACAAGAGCAAAGTTCAGACTCTAAATTGGAAGCAGCGGTTTGATATCATTGTTGGAACAGCTGAGGGGCTTGCACATCTTCATGGAGGTACTAAAGTAAGAATAATTCACAGAGACATAAAAAGCAGCAATGTTCTTCTGGATGAGAATCTAACTCCAAAGATTGCTGACTTTGGCCTTGCTCGATGTTTTGCTGCTGATAAAACTCATCTTAGTACTGGAATTGCTGGAACATTGTAAGTAAAAGCTTCTATTTACCATGATTTAGTAATGTATAACTGCACATCTATTGTATACATAATATGTTACATTATTCCTTTTTGTCTGCTGGAACACCGGAATAATTCAAGATATTTGCTCCAATACCATATTATATCACCAGATATTTCAAAAACTTAAACTGATAAGAAATAATTGATTTAATCATTTAAAACATCTATTTTCACTGGCTCTTATCTTTTTGTCATGATGTTCTTTTACTTTGTCATTAATCTTGCATATATTTTGGTGGAACAGAGGATACATGGCTCCTGAGTATCTTGTTCGAGGACAACTTACAGAGAAAGCAGATGTTTATAGTTTTGGAGTGCTGGTTCTTGAGATTGTATGCGGTAGGAGGAACAATGCCTTCATTGAGGACTCTGGTTCTCTTCTACAAACAGTAAGACCAGGCTCATTTATATTCTTCACTTTTTTTTTTCTTTTTCTTTTTTTTTTGAGCAAATACAAACAAAAGGGAAGGGTTATATAGGGGATCCTTCTCACTATTAATTCTAATAGAAGATAAGATGGGAGAGATACAACATTCTAGGATTATGCTCTTTGGTTGTGTGTGTATAATTTCATTTTCACCTCAGGTATGGCAACTCTATCGAACAAGTAGACTTGCTGAAGGTGCTGACCCTTGCCTGAGAGACAAATTCCCTGAAAAAGAGGTATCAGATGTGCTTCAAATTGGGCTTCTGTGCACACAAGCTTCAGTTGCTTTGAGACCATCAATGGACGAAATAGTTCAGTTGCTAAATAATAAAGATGGTGAGATTCCTATACCAACGCAGCCTCCTTTTCTGAGTGCCAATGTGCTTGAGCCATCCAGCTCCATCAAGTCATATAGCATGAACAGCTTAGGGTCGAACGCCGCAAGAAAGACAGAAGAAGCATCCTACACCTCCACAGAGTCCTCTAGCATGGACAGTTCAGATGGGCTATCAAGAATCTAAGAATTCTTTTTAATGCAAGGATAACAATGTAAATTCACATTTGTGGGTTTGAAGGAAATCTTGCGTGATTCTCTGCAGCAAAGCAACCCTCCAAGCAACAAGGCTATGGAGATGCTAAAGAAAGTATAGGTTTTTGCTAGTCAGAACTCATTAGCAGATTTACACCAAGAGATAGGAATTTTTCTTTTAATAATTTTTGTATTCAGGGAGGAAGTTCTGGAGGTTTGGTAACATATTTTTGCTCTCTGGTTTTTCTTTCAAAGACACTTGAATGCTTCCATAAACCATAAAAAGTTGATCAGGCAGTGTAGTTCCTTGTACTTGCTTGCTAATAAAATTTTTAGTACCAAATGGGGATCATGTGCAATTAGCTGATCGTATTGCATGCAATAATAATAGCTAATGTGAGAAAGTAGGCCACAATACGGTCAAGTTGTCTGATCAGCTACCCGAACAAGTGAGAGACTTGCCTATCCTAGAGTTAATATTCATCCGAGTTGGCTTGTTTTTATATACAAGTCTAAATTGTTCATGTAATTTCCTTTTTCTTCTTTTGGTCATTCTTATTACCATTGGATGATCAAAATGTAGAGTATATTTGATGCTCATGTTGAGGCCCTTTTCAGAATTGAATTGTGTGGGGTGTAGCATACAGTTGGTAGTGTTAAATAAGTGATTAATGCGATAGCTGAGGGAGATGGCAATAGCTTTGGATTCCAATGAACTGCCACATGGTCATACATGTGAAGATGAGATGGTATAGATTACCCACCTCATAAGCGGCTTGAATTTCTGCCCTAGGCCCCTAGCTGGGCCAATTAGCATATAGCGTGCTTCTCAATCGTGTAGTTGGGAAAACTTATTCAGGCAATAACTTCTCAAATCTCAAACTCTGAAAAGACAAGGAAAATCAACTCCACCCTCACATCAATGAGTCATGCCCAATTTGTTATCCCCATAATTAGTGAACCCCACTTCCATTTGAGTTTAGCATCCTATGCAAGGAAAAAAAAAATCATTTAGAAGATTAAAAAAATCTTTAGGCAATAACCACACTTTGAACCAGAGTGAAATTCACCCTTAATTTATCCAAAACCCAAGTGATCCTTCACATTACTTAGCAGAGAACTGATTACAAAGCACAAAAAATAAAAAAATAAAATAAAATAAAATAAAATCTGGCTCGCTACTCATCTTCCACAACAACGCTGATTTCACCCCTATCAAGCAGATCATAAAATTCCCTGGTCCTCCTCATCCAATGATGCCTTTTCCAAAGGTATCCAGCCATAAGGCTAAGACTTATCCCATAGAAGATCTCTTTGATTATACTCGGTCCATGATAGGCAGCATGTTTTATGTTAGGACCAGCCATGCCTACTCTGCAACAAAATTAAAAAAAATTAAAGGTTGTTGAATAGTTTCGATTGGTTTCTTCTGCCTGCCTATTTTACTTATAAAAAAACTTTTTTTTTTTTTTTTTTTTAAATAGCTTTTTCTTCCTTTTTAACAGCAACCAAATGGAGCTTAAAATTAAATTGCTAAATCATACGTACACTTCCAGTTTCAGTGTCTAGAATAGTTAAAGAAACGCAATTGCATTTTCAATCCAAGTTAGAAAATAGATAATTTGACGGACTACGTACCTGTGAATATCACTGAAAAGAGAAAGAACGAGGAAGAACGTCCAGGAAAATGAGGGAAAAACAAAGGCGGAAAATTTTACAAGAAAGCAAGTTGGTTGGCGATGAATCGGGGACCTCTAGATCATTTTTCCTAGGAAGTTTGCCGACTCGAGCTTGGGCTGATTTATGTATATTGTATACGTGGAGTTTTTGCATAGGCACCCAACTATTTTGTCCAACTTTGGACCAATTTTTGTCTTTTTTAAAAAATAAAAAATAGAAAAAATGTCTGAAGCAATCCTATCTATTTTTTGTTTTTCTTTTATTTAGTATTTTTTTTAAATGAAAAATGATATTTTTCTTCATAATAATGACATTTTCTTTTAAGAAAATGTCATTATTATGAAGAAAAATACAATTTTTTTTTAAAAAATACTAAATAAAATAAATGCCAAAAATAGATAGGGTTGCTTCATACATTTTTTTTCATTTTTTTATTTTGTTTAAAACAATAAAGCAAAAGTTGAACTTTTGTTGGACAAAAAAGTTGAGCCTTTAGCATTTGCCATTAAACATGGAGGGGATACGTGTTGAAAAAGGGTCGTAGTTATCGCCCAAATGTCTCCCGCTAAAGTAGAGACGTGGCGTTGGTTTGGACAAAGTAAAACTTAAATGGGATTATGATCCGGCACATGCAATACTTCTCATTTGGACAGTTTATTCTAAATAAATGGTACAAATCGTGATAGCAAAGCAAAAAATAAAGCTTAAAGAGTGTAAACTTTTATTTCAAAGGGTGATTACAGGATTGTGAAATTTTGCCATGGATAAGGTCTTAGGGGTGATTAAAATCACTCTATTAGGAGGTGGTTCGGTCATTGAAGTGACTGGACCGCTCCTTTAATATTCCAACACTACAACTACTACCCGCAAACCAATTTTTTTTTTTTTTTGTCTTGTTTTGTTTTTCTCACGTGCTGTCAACATTCAGGAACCTCAATATTTGATTGATTTCAAACACCTATTTTTGGTGTATGGAGCTTGCTTAAATTGTAGTAGAAACACCGTGGCGCAGATGTTGCTATAATATTATGTCATTTACTAGGACCATGAAGTAGATTAGCATCAGCTCAATCCTGACCCAAAATAGGATTCAGATTCTGTGCGGTTCTAATTTCATAGAAATTAAGAGGTCGGCTTTGCAACCCCTCCCTTAAACTACCCGAAGTCTACAAAAGTTTGAACAATCTAATGAGAGGGATCCTCGTCCCCAAAATATCGAGAAAATATTAGTTATTATCGATGAAATATCAGATACGGGTTATGGAAATATACGTACCAAACTCTAGTTCGAAGCTGAGCAATTGAATCAAATTTAATTCCCTGCCAAAAGAGGAATCAAAGAAATGAAAAGACACTCTGGAACCCAAGAAATGAATCTGCTTCCCTGGTTTCGCTGGCCGTTTCCGACGAGCAGAACTGTCTTCTGGAAACACTTGGAGAACAATGCTGTTTTTTTATTTCTTTGGAACGGCATTGCTGCTTCCTGCTGCTTTTCATGGAGCTAACATGGTCCGCGGACTGTCCATTGTTCTTTAACGTGGAAATATCAGACGATAGCATTTCAATAGATGATAGATCACCAATGGGGCTTGAAACTCTTGGAGAAAGATTCAGTAACCCATATGCACCAGAGGAGCTTTCAGAAAATAAATTGTGTCTGACCTTTGTGCTTTCCTCGGTTATAGTATCTGTCAAGACTTTATCTGAATGCATCTCATTCAAAATTTCAGAGGTAGCAGTACCGGACTCAGTTCGACTCTCAGAGGAGTGTTCCTTCGTCCAGAGTAAAGCCTCCGAATCAATGGTCTTCAATTTATTGATCACTGGAAAATTCCTAGATTTTTTCCGTATATCATCAAATATTGATTCTTCAGTTGAAGTCTTGGATGTGGTCTCTGGAGGAATCGTACATTTGGTAGTACCATGTCCATTACGTTCTGCCTCTCCGGGTTCTGAAGATGGATTGACCACACTCGGTGGTGTAATCTTGTTTCTGTCTCTCTCTTCCAGAAATTCTACATCACTATGGAGTTCAAGCCGCTTCTCACGAGTGCGCCTCCTTGTGAGAGTCGAGGCCTCTGATGATGGGAAACAGGCAATACTTGGTGAGGCCAAGACAGGAAAGTTCTTGGCTTTTTCACGTATGTGGTCAAAAACTGTTTGTGCAGTGATGATTTTGCATTCATCTTCTTCAACTTCAAGATCAGGCTCAGCTGCAGCGATTTGAGGTAGAAGTCGTAAGTGAAAGGAACTAAGGGAGGAAAGATAGTAGACCTTAAAAACTGTCTAGGATTATATTTTGAGCTATACCTTCTTCCATCTCTTCATCTATGAGCTTGAAACTAGGCCTGGAATAGAAAAACCAATTGATCTATTAAAAACCTAATTCAGGCGCCAGTTAAGAGATTTAAAATAAGATCAAAAGATACTCACAAGAAATCATTTTCCTTTTCAGAGTTGGCTGAATTGTGAAGCTCTTTGGCTAGAGCTCGAGATGTAGCTTCATTGTCATCTATAATATGTATTTCCTCAGGTGGAGGAAAAGAGGAAGGCTGCTTATTTCTCTGTTTATATTTCATGCTTGATTTGCTCTCTTTCATCAAAAGAAGTTTTTGGCGGAGATCAATGCCAACTACATGAATAATGATACAAAACGAATCCATTTAGCCTGCAGTTCACTGCCAGTAAAAGTCCCAAAAAGTTAGAGATATCATGGAAGGAGCTATACTGTATTCTTCAAAAATAAGATCTGCCTTGATAGTCAGCTTTCCTTGTTGGGGATTTGACAGGAGAATTGTCGCACTGTAGGGGCTGCAATGAAATTCAACTACCTCAGACATCACTTGACTAAACAGTCTAAACTCTCTCCCTGACAGAAAGAGAAAGGTAATTCTGCCATTGAGCTAGTAGACCGAGATTTTTTATTTATTATTATAATAATATCTTTGTCTTTCTTCATGTTTAATCAAAGGTACTGAGATTTATGGTCCTTATTGTTTAGAAAATTTAAATAGTAATAGTTGCTGTTAAAATTATAATAATTGCAGTTAATTACTAGCTTAGAACATTCAAGATAGTTACTAAAAGAAGAGGAATATAATTTCATATCAAGTACTGCTTTTTATTTACAAATACACTGAGTTATCAAACAAAGAAGGGAACCAAAGGTTTACGTCTGCATACCTGGAAAACTCTTCCACTCTGCAGCAACAACATAGATAGAGTTAAAAAAAATGTTGATGACTGAGGTACAAGAGGTAGCATACAGAGAAGTAAGCACAATACCAAGAGGTCACCATTTGAACCAACCAAATATGTACAGGCAATCAAGAAGTTTTCCAACCAAAAGAAACAGCTGAATATGCGACTGTAGATTTTGGTTTGGCAGAAACCTATTGGCACTATGCTCACAGCACTGTCCTTATCAAAGTATCGGAAGGTATAAAAGAAACAAAAAATCATCATCACCTTATTTTCTCATGGAAGAGAACCAAGTTATCCTCTTCTGAGCCAACAATCTGCAGAAATGAATTCATTAAAGGCACATATTGTGTTTCATTACAATTGACAGTTTGTGAATAAGGTTTACACAAAGTGCCTTATAAGATTCCAGATATCATACCATATCAGCATAATGCCGTTTTGTCGATTGCACTGATTGTGATAGCCTTGTCAATGTTACTACCAGCTTGGACTTTCCTTGCCTTTGGCACTCAATTTCCTCCATCTTCACGTCAACTTTTGGAGGTAGTGAAAGTAGAGAATCCTTAATATGGTTCCCAAATGGGTATTTTCGACCAGTGACTATCTCCATTCTCCTTGGATCTGCTTCAGCTAGCGTCTCAAATGAGTTGATTCCCATTGAATGTAATGCCTGCAAATAGCATTAGAAGGGGGGTGCAGAAAGAAGATTTTTAACTAACCCAAGATTTTGAAGTCATCTGCCATCAGATACACTCAGAAGGCAATAGAAGAAAACCTTCGCAGTCACCATCCCAATTCCAGGTAACTGTTTCAGCAAGTATGGACTATCATCCCAGAGTTTTTGATGTAATGATTTGGCTAGAAGTGTTGAATTCAAGGCTCCTCTATAATTCTTCATGTAAATGAAATACTCTTTCATACACTTAGCAATTCTACACCCGTTTGTGCATATTGAATTCATGTCCTATGACACAGAGACCAAATTTATAGTTTCATATATAAACCATTAAGAATACCTAAACACAACACAATTGTTGTAAAATTATGAGCAGATGAAACCTGGGTCAGGGATAAATCATGAACCGAAGGATCACCAGTCAAGCAATCATTTGCCAAAACAAATATTTTTTCTTCTCTAGTTTGAATACGCTTTTTCCGTTTCCCTTTATCACCAAGGATGTGAAATCGAAGCCGGCTATCTTTATCAGTGTTTATGTCATTTAGAAGTTTCTTCTCATTGCGTCTGAGCTGTATCCCTTCATATTCCAGTAAATAACCCATATCACTTCTTCAATGGGCTTTTCAAGTATCACAGGATACATGGGCATTACATTTATATACATACAAGCAATTTCCTCAGCACGGCATATGATATGAAGTGCATCTTCCAAACTGCAATTTACAGGGGTCTGCATAATGTGTTTCATCGTGTCAAACTTCAAATAGTACTTTGTCATCAGCTTTCCAGGCTCTAAAGACAAAAAATAGGAAAGGGTTAAAAACTGCAGCTTGCAGGGGTCTGCATATTGCGTTTCATGATATTTGTCATTCATAAACACTGAAAGATACTGTTTTATGAGTTAATTATACTGATACCTAGCGGCTTCAACAGGAAACCATCTTCATCAGTCCAGATCATTTGATGTCGCGATAACTCATTAACTTTCTCAACACAGATCTCTGATACAAAATAAAACTGATAAGCAATGGGGGGAGGAGGGGGGGAGCAACAATTATAATTATAATATCGGATGATTACAGCACCTTGCATATCCCTCTCTTTATGGTCACTTAAAGTCCCTTTTCTAACTAAATAATTTTCAGGATTCTGCTTTTGCATTGAAAGTGTCAGAAAATAATTAGATGAAAAAAAGTATCCAGATGATATTCTGAAAGGGATCCGCAGATGCACATGCCTTTTTCATTCTGACATACAAATATGAGCACTTCATCCACTCAATTGCCCTTGTAATATCAGAGACAGTCAATTGAACTATCTCAGCGGTTAAGTGCTCCGTCACACATGAAAGCAATCTGAAATAAGACAATAAGAGCCACCTGATTAGGGGCATGCAGTTTTTCAGAATATTCAAAAAATCAGTTATAAAGTTGAATGGATACACATACTGTGATTCCACCATTTCACATCCATTCAATAGATTCTCATACAAATGGACCTGACATCATTCATGTAAAGGATCGTAAAAGACTAGTTCAGAATGGACAGACAATATGATATCAAACAGGATTGATTCAATAACTATGAAGAAATATATTAACTAATTATTATAAAGCAATATACTCACAGACATGACAGAGATGGAAGGAGAAAGGTTCATCTTACAGTTTCTCTTCTTGTCATGATTATGACCATTCCTGTATCATCAAATGGTGGCCGGCCTGCCCTCCCACTCATCTGCATGCCAGGACAACTAACTAACTTTAAATGGTATATTACAGTTAGCAATAAGACCATTGAATGTAGACAAGCATGTAGAAAGGACAAAAGTTGCTCTCTATATGTCTTATTTTCTTCCTTTTTGGGCTAAATACAGTTAATATGAGGATGAAAACAAAGTGTGTGCTCGTACAACAGCATGTCTCCTTATTGAGAATATTGCACTTTTTCTTATGTTAGGATTCACAAGAATCCCTCTTAGCAGAAATTATCTTCCTAATAACATTGAAAGTGGACCAAAAGTCTGACCAGATAGAGAACCAAGAATTTCCACTTGGCCGTTGAAAATTTTCTGGTCATATAACATCAAGGTTAACATATTGCCATGACAGTTTGAGGATTTATTGTAAATATATTTTGCATTGCTATTTCCAAAATCAAGGTTTAAGTTCGTTGTCATGCAGTAGCTTTGGAAGCTATTTCCATTCAGATGCCATCTCTTGGCCTCTTTTCCTTTAAGACATGACATTAATGTATAAACAATAACAGAACTACTTAAAAGTGCAGAAGAATGCAGCATTTATACGAATTAAATTTCAAATTTATATATTTTTCATCTTTGACAAGAGACTGATTTGATGCAATCATTTATTGAGAGGTGTTTATGACAAGTGCCATACCTGTAGTATAGTGGATCGGTCATATTCCATGTAAAGACCTTTTTCCTTGTTGCTGGACAAAATACAAGTTTTGGAGAATTAAACATGAAGGATGTATTTGAAATTTATTACAAAGCTTAGCTGATCAAATAGCTCAACATACAAGTGTTGTGTTGATTTTATTACTACTGTATGTGCTGGTAGGTTGATCCCATGGGCAAGAGTATTTGTAGTGCAAATAATTTGAATGTCGCCCTTAAGAAAAAGACTTTCAATGAGATTACGATCCTTCAGGCAAACCCCACCATTGTGATAACCAACTGCAAACATGAAATTTATTGAATAAGAGTGCACTTAAAAACAATTTGAGGAAACAACTCAAAATGATGAGCATAGTGATAATTCCAAGCCTAAGTATTCTATAGCAGAATAAGTTTGCTCTATACCACCATAAATGATATAAGACTGCATTTGTTTGTCACTGCATGATAGTGATGCTTCCCTTAGCCTTTCCTGCTGTTCTCTGCTTTTAACGAACGAATTTGAATGACCAAAGGTCATTGCAGTCTGAGAGAGGCACTGCGCTGCTTCTTGTGCTCCTTTTCTTGTTGAACAAAAAACCAGAGCAGATTTTCCCCTTGAATATTGCATGAGAACATCTGCAAATCAGTTATAAGCATCTTTACAATTTCATGATTCTTTATTACACTATTGTTAAAATCAGAAGACCTCATAGAAATAAAGTAAAAGAATACTCAATCATAAAGTTAGTGGCAATGGTCTCTACTTACCAAAAATATAGTTTTGAAGGCGCTGTAATGGAACAAATACAAACCATCATAAATATGAGAAGTGGTTTAAATTAATGACTGAAATTTCATTTTCCTAGTCAATAAATATCTTAGAACAGGGAAACAAAAACAAAAACAAAAGAGAATGGGTTTAATGTCATTAATAACTTCAGCCAACAAAACACTTGCCTTTTCAAATAGAAAGTCATTTTTGGCTGGCGTATAGCCTGCAAGAAAGATAGTTGTGAAAACATATCGAAACTATGAGAACTTTAATATGGATAACAAAATTATGCTCCAGCACCTTCATTGATAACATTATAATGATCATAGGCATCATACTATTCAAAGAGATTTTAGGCAAATACTTACTGCCCCCCTAGATTGTATCAGGTAATAGTGAATTACAAGAGTTGTAGAGTGATGAACTTGGTGAGAAACTTTACGGCCAAAAAGAAATACTGGATGAGAAACTAACTTTGCATTATAAATTCAAGTTTAGTAAACTGAATTTGCATACCAAAAACTTTAGTTGTCAACTTTACAGGCCTCATTTCTTCTCCAAACCTGTCAGAACGTTACAAAGCTATAAATGAGATAAACTGCATCGTGGCGTTGAAGCAATAAAGTTTACTCATCAGTAATAGCCAAGGTACCTTTTAATTCCTTGGACAGGAACCAGAAGCCATTCAGCTGCAGTAGATTATATGCAGTGTCTAAATTGTTAAATGCTAAGCCACTTGTACTTGTTTGAAGATAATAATGTAACATGTATACATTTTGACTCTTAACAAACATCAATATCGTGGCAGAATTTACCAAGGTCCTCAATATTTGGAATTGTGGCAGACACTGCAATGAATCGGACATGACCAAGAGCACTTGATCTCATCTCAGGGTAGCGAGCAAGCATTTTTATTCTGCTAACTATTGCCTCCAAAGTCGCTCCACGTGGATCATTCAAAAGGTGAACTTCATCAATAAGTAGAAGAGCTATGTCACCAAAAAAGCTCAAGCCACCATCTTTTATGCGATACCGAGTCACAGCATCAAATTTCTATTTAAAAGGAACAAGAATTCCATTTAGTCATGCTCCTATTGGTATCAGTTTATAACAAACCTGAATAGTAGGAGAATGCAAACTGTATTATCAGAAACTTGAAATATATAGACATGGGCCGACATGGCCATATATGTGTTGGCTCAAGGCACTGTTGGGCCAAGGAAGTGCTTGTACATGATTCCTATGTGAGCATTCAGTTTGCATTACAGTTGTATGTCCATGCAAAATAGATATGCACACTCACCTCAGGAGTGGTCACGATAATATCAGCGTCCTGTATATTCCTCATGTTGTAAAATTCATTATCGCTGGTCAACTCCAGGCAGTTTATCCCCCATGACCCAAACTTCTCATTCCAATCACGGAGCTTCTCTTGTACTAATGCCTTGGATGGGGCTATGTAGATCTTCAAGGCACATAGGTAGATGAAATGAACAATTGCTACTGAGTGGAAGTATATATAAACTTCAAGATTAATATAATGCAAGATGTCAAAGGACAGAGGTTTGTCTTTTTAATTGCAGTCATCAAATAATACGTTGCTAACAGTACCCAAACAAGGTAGATGAAATAAAGGGGTCAATGATCTTCTTTTTTTGATAGGTTTGCAACTAATATTTAAGGAAAAATGTAATCAGGGATTTAGTAACAGGGGTCAATGATCTTCTTAGAAGTCCCAATCTAGAAAATTAAAATAAATGTCTACTATAGTGTCACTGCACTGGACGCTTACTGCCTTGAGGGTTCCCTTTAAATGGATGAACCTCCCCTCTTCAGAGATGAACTTCGAGAGAAGCCTCAAAATGCAAAGCTCAAAGAGCACTGTTTTACCACTTCCAGTGGGGGCTGAAATAACCATGTTTGCATCGGAGTGGAAACAAACAGGAAAGCATTCGCTCTGCAGCGAATTAAAGTACCTACATGTGTAAGAAACAAAAGTATATTACTACCACATATACCAACATGTGGAGTGCAGGAAGATGGTAACATTATGAAGACTGAAATCAACCATTTTGAGCCAGAGATAGCATCTTCTCCACTATGCTCGAGATAAGCGATTACACATAGCATTTAAAAATGAAAAAAGGGAAAATTCTTGCATGGTGATTTCTAATGATTATTGGTTTACTCAAAATCACAGAAGTTAATAAAATACTAGCTGGAAGAATAACCAACCTTCAAATTTATATATCAACTTCAGAAAGCTCAATATGTACCTGAAGTTAAAAGCTGAACGAAAATGTGCCGGCAAATCTAACACAGACTTCAGTGTATATGAATCCATAGTCCCACTCGCTTCTTGATAGACTGGGGGAAACAAATAACCAAAAAAAAAAAAGTGAATATAAGGATATACATTATCAACCAATATAACAGAGATAACAACATTAATACCCTCTGCAGTCGCTATGAAACACAGTGAAATTCATAAGGATCAAAATGTTCTTTAAGCATGTAGTCAATTGAAAGGCCTTCAGGTACTTGACCACATCCAAGGAATTCAATCATTATAATGCTATACTAAAAGTATCAATGAAAAACATGATGAAAGAAGCATTTTTCATAAAACCAATAATTTCCAGGACTTATGAATGACTTTGAAAACTGAATTCTATCAAAAGACTAATCCTGTTATATTGTTTTACTACCAAACTTGAGTTTTCCCACATAAACAGCACCTAAATTTCAGTAACATAGAGCTTTCAAGTCATAGATCCAATGGAAAACAATATGTCAAATTAAGCGGCAAACAAACGTATCAAATGTCTTTGAATTCTCCAAAGTTAGGAGTAGAAGAAAATTCGTTCATGTATTCAACAAGATAAAACTCCGAAAGAACCAAAAGCAGAAAGCAAAACTAAGAATCACTGTCAGAAAATTCTCTTCTAACATATCAGCCAGATTTCATATCTAAATGAGTTATCATTGTGTTAAAATGACAAATCATTTGAAAACCAGTGGCCTGTTCTCATCATCTACACGACTTGTTACATTCTGACTTCATCATGTACAACGTATCTTTCAGCTATGGTCCAAAAATTACAATGAGAATCAGAAACTCAAATTCCTTCATAATTTGTTCAAAACCTCCTATATCCTCCAAAACACCCAAAGTAGATGAGTTTGTTTCAGAAACCTTCTTCTCTATGCAAATTTGAAATTCTCCAAGCACCACAGGAAGAATTCTTGAATCTCAAAATCTACGATCCACAGTGAACAACCGCAGCAATAGCAAGCCAATCTGAGCTCAATTTCTCAAGCAAATGAAAAACTAGCTTAGCTTCTATGATACAGTCATAAAAACTGAAATTATTGTTAAAAAAAATTTGAAATAGTCGATTCTTCAATTCTAAAACAATCAAATAGAATTAGTTTCGCATCCCCGTGTGTGTGTGAGAGAGAGAGAGAGAGAGAGACCTGAGAGAGCGAGAGGTGGAACCGACTGGCTCGCTAGAGAGGGTTCGCAGAGAAATTCAAAACAGAGATATGACATGACGCCGCACATATATAGTCGGAGCGAGGTTTTTTGGCGGGAGAGGTGGACCGGTATTACATGATGAACCGTGTGAGCGTTGTAACGGTTTTAGTGGGGCCCGACGCCCGAGAAGAACAAAGTGAAATTTCCTTCCGAGCCCTTAAACTTGCACGGAATTATGGATTTTGCCATCGAGTTCAATTATTTCAAGTATCTAAAGTCCTTCATCGGCCAAACCAGAGTGAGAACAAGCAAAAAGAATTGAAGGAAGCATGAGCTCGTTGGGAGCAACAGGTGAGGTTCTTCCCTTTTCTTCAAACAGAATAAGAGATTCCTCGGCAAAACCATTTTCTGCAAGCCCTTGAATCATCACAGCCCAAGAGATTTCATTTTTCTCGGGCATTCTATCAAACACCTGCTTGGAGCTTTGAATATCCCCAGATTTGGCATACATATCAGTCAGGGCAGTACCCACAAAAATGTCATGTTGAATTCCAAGTTTAATGGTTCTCCCATGGAGGATCTTGCCTTTCTCTAATGAGGCTATGCTCGCACATGCACAAAGCACAGTTGGGAAGGTGGACTTATTTGGGATTTCCCCACACAAAAGCATCTCGTGGAATGCTTCAAATACCTTATCAAATTGTTTATTTTCTGTGTAACCCAAAATCATAGTGTTCCATGAGACAATATTTCGGACAGGCATGTTGTCAAACAACACCTTAGCTTCTTCCATCTGCCTATTCAGACTATACCCACCAATCATAGAGTTCCATGAAACCACGTTCCTCTTCAAATTTGAGTCAAACACCAAACGCCCATCTTTACTATTGCCACATTTGCAGTAGAAGTCAATTAGAGAACTACTGATGAAGACATCTTCCACAATCCCAATTTTGAGAGCATGTGAATGGATGTTCATCCCTGCTCGAAAAGCCTTTAGGCTGGCCAATGCACTAAGAACACTGGAGAAACAAGAGATATTTGCGTTAAACCCATGTTGAACCATCTGACAGAAGAGTTTCAATGCTTCTTCAGGATAACCACTCTGACTGTACCTTGCAATCATTGCACTCCAAGAAACCTCATTTCTTACCGGCATCTCATTAAAGACTCGATGTGCTTCTCCCAAGTCCCCCATCTCAACATACATGTCTAGGATTGCAGTCCAAGAAACAACATCTCGTTTTGCCATCCCATCAAATACTCTCCTAGCCAAAGCAATTTCACCCATCCTCAAGCTTAATGTAATTAAGGAATTAGAAACAGATAAATTGTGTTCAAAGCCATCTTTGATAACCAACCCAACAACACTCTTTCCCAAACCAAATTCACCTGATCCTGTACAAGCTCTAATAACAGAGGTAAATGTAACATCATTGGGCTTGACCCCAGATTCAAGCAGCTTCATGAAAAGCTTCAGAGCTTCAATGTTAAACCCATTTTGCACAAACCCACTAATAGCTGCAGTCCAAGAAACCACATTCTGATATGGGTTCCTCTCAAAGTACCACATCGATTCTTCCACCCTTCCATATTTCATAAGACCCGATATCAGTGCTGTCCACGAGACTTCGTTTCTCTCAGGCATTTGTTCAAATAACCGGCGAGCTCCGTCGAGATTTCCCCACTTAAAGTTAGCACTAATCAAGCAATTATCCACCACAATATTAAACCCATTAAACTCCTTCACAATCTCCTGAACCTCACCAGAACTTGCGCAATTAAGATACATTGTGAGAAGTTTTACGGCTATGTAACTTTCTGAGGAGATACCCATCTTGATCAAATGCCCATGAATGACAGTTCCTTCGGAGATCAAGCCTTGGTTGGTAACATTCTTTAGTAGAGAAACACATGATTCTACGCAGGCCCCGAAACTTTTTCTTGGGTTAATAGCAAATAAGCCTTTGAAGGCACTTTTCATGTCGTGGGAGTTATCAACCCTAGAAATTTTTTTTTTGAGGTAACTAGATTTTCCTTTCAGAAGGGTGGCGGGAGGGGTGTACTCTAATCTTCGTTATTGTATATATATTTATAATGATAAAAGGAAAATCACTAAATTGGTGCGCATTGTTTGACTTTGTTGGTATTTAACTTTTCAATCTTTTACAATTCTTAATTAAAATATTATACTATAAATACTTTTTTTAAATCTAAATCATTCATTTCAAATTAAGAGTAATATTATTCTTACAATTGATTTTCTTCAACTCTTTTACGACATGATAACGCGTGTTAGCTTAATCTATTACCTAAGTTTATAAATAATCTTAAAGTAAAGATTTAATAAAAACTTTACTTTTTATCTTTTTTTTAAGTAAAAACTTTACAGTCTTTACTTAGACCTTTCATATTTAGATACTTTTGCCATCACTTCAAAGTTTAAAAAGTTGTAACCTTGAGTTCTCATAATTTTCTTTGTTGAAATTTTCTACTGGATCCTAATTAAAAATGTCAAAATCTCCAGAATACTACCTGTATCCCTACCATAGACTTGTGATTAAAGTTTTTTAAACTTGAAGATATGATTCACAAAGTGCCGAAAAGGAAAAGTAGAAGTTTCCAAAAACCTATAAACGACGGGAAAGGACAGGTCATTGTTTTGCAGGACTTTTGGTTGCTCAGAAATCAGAATCAACCGGAGTAGGTCGGATTGGATGGTAAACCGCTAGAACAAATACCCTACTAGCTTGTTAACGCTTTGACACATCCACCTTCTACCATGGAAGCTCAACCCACAAAAGCACCATCCTTCTCTTTACCCGTGGATCCTGCAGACCAAAAGGCCACCGAATTCCGACCTTTCTCAATAGCCCCACCCCACATGCGAGCCTTCCACCTTGCATGGCTATCTCTCTTCTCATGCTTCTTCTCTACCTTCTCCATCCCTCCTCTCGTCGCCATCATCCGCCAGGACCTCAACCTCACCGAAACCGACATCAGCTACGCCGGCATAGCCTCCTTCGCCGGCTCCATCTTCTCTCGCTTCGCCATGGGACCCGTATGCGACCTCGTGGGCCCTCGAGTCGCATCCGCCACGCTCTCTCTCCTCACCGCTCCCGCTATACTCTCAATGTGTCTAGTCTCGTCGCCAAACTCCTTCATTCTCGTCCGCTTTCTTGTTGGCTTCTCGCTTGCCAACTTCGTCGCCAACCAGTTCTGGATGAGCTCCATGTTCTCCGGCTGCGTTGTCGGGCTCGCCAACGGCGTGGCAGCCGGGTGGGCGAACATGGGCTCAGGTAATAATTAATAAATACAAAAATTACAGAAAATTATTTTCCATCTTATTTGTCATCTAGTTAATTAGTGAGTGAAGTTATCGTACTTTTTACTTTGTAACTTTACGGATTCAGTGATAAATATGTAAAATAAAATATGGTTGAAAAATAATTAAAAGAATTATATAAAAAGATGTACGTAACATTCAACTTTAAATTTTCACAATAAATTGATAAAATAACGTACGTACCAGAATCATAGCAATAAAAAACTCTTCTTTTTTTTTTTTTGAATCTTAATTTAAAAACCCAAAAACTAGAAAAGGATTTTTATTTTATTTTTTTTCACTTGACCCTCATAATAGAATTAGGATTAAATTATAACCTTATAATATTAATTAAGAATCTAATAAATTTTCTTATATGTCATGTGTGACGCAAAATTCTTATACAGGCGTCACGCAGATGGTGATGCCGCTCATATACTCCTTCATCATGTCATTCAACGTACCCTCTTCCACTGCTTGGCGCGCTGCGTTTGTCGTCCCCGCCATTTTCCAAGCACTGACGGCGATAATGGTCTTGGCATACGGCCAAGACCTACCTACCGGGAACTACAAGAAACGTTCCGGCACGACCCCGAAAGAGGACTTGTTGAAAATTCTCTTCAATGGGCTCAAGAACTACAGGGGGTGGATTTTGGCTTTGGCGTACGGGTACAGCTTCGGAGTGGAGCTGACAACTGACAATATTATAGCCCAGTATTTCTACGACAGGTTTGATTTGAATCTTGAGTTGGCCGGGACTGTGGCGGCCAGCTTTGGAATGGCGAATTTCATTTCACGGCCGACCGGAGGGTTGCTCTCCGACGCGATGGGGAGGAGGTTTGGAATGAGAGGGAGGCTCTGGGGGTTGTGGGTGGTGCAGACAGTCGCTGGGTTGCTCTGTGTGTTGCTCGGACGAGTCAACTCGCTGTGGGGTTCCATAGTTGTCATGTGTTGTTTCTCCGTGTTTGTTCAAGCGGCCAGTGGCCTCACCTTCGGTGTGGTTCCTTTTGTTTCCAAAAGGTGAGTTTGCTTAATATCAACTAACCAAAATATTTAAGAGAATTAATCTATATACTTATGTTATTTAAAGGTTTAATAGTTTTTATTTTTATAAAATTATTGTAAGAAAAAATCAAAATATCGTGGGTGGGTACATGAAAATTTATGTCGGTGATGCGATAGTTGCAAAAAATTAGTATGCGTCCACGTACGTTGCAATAGGTGGATAACGATAGTTCACGGACAATTGTTCTGTAGGCGGGCGGCCCCACTTCCACTTGATATCGGCGACACAAGCCATCTACTCTTTTGTTTGTTTGCGAGTGTTTCATTTGTCTTGTATTAATCATTGCAACCTTCTCTTACAAGCATCTCCGGTAGATGGTTTAAATTCAATTATTACTACTTATTTTGCTTCTTTAGTAAATACTTTAGAGTAAACAATGAAAAATCTATTAAAAAAAATATATATGTTAACAAATAATTCAAGATATAAAATATTAACAATATTAGTAATGTGTATATTGCCAAACGGTGTGTTTTCGTCTTCAAGGCAGTTTTAGTTTGAACTTTTGAGAGCAAAGCCTGATACGACAACATATATATATGTGTGGGTTTTGCAATTTGCAGGTCACTTGGAGTGATATCAGGGATGACAGGGAGTGGAGGAACGGTGGGGGCAGTGGTGACTCAGCTGCTGTTGTTTTCTGGCAATAAATACTCGAAGCAGACAAGCATCTCTCTCATGGGTATTATGATGCTCATCTGTACTCTCCCAATTACTCTCATATACTTCCCCCGTTGGGGTGGTATCCTTTGTGGCCCTTCCTTTGAACCCCACAAAGCCGACGGGAGTTATCACCTGCTCGAATAAAGCTGTAAGTCAAGAGCGGTTCACGGATAGACTCGAGTTTGGTGCGGACAGATTTGACTCAGTCTTCACTCATTTAATAAATGAGTAGACGGTGAACACTAAATTAAATTGGATTATTAAACGAGTCAAAAACTTATAATATAAATTCGGCTCGGTTCTTATGAATTCATTTACCTTCATTTTTATTATTTTTTATGGTATTATTTATAATTTTGTGATGGGTACATATAAATTATTTAAAAGATAAATAAAAATAAATCTTTATGTAATATATATATATATAGCTTGGATTATGGTAATTGTGAGTCATGGTATATGTAGGTGTATATGAGTGGGTTTATGTGTATTTATGTAATTATGTGTGTAACAAAAGTATATACATATTATAAGACAAACATATAAACTCGAAATTAGATTGTTTAAGATTCGAGTTAATTTATCTAATTACTCAAATAATGAAATTTAAATAATAATTAATTAACTAATGAATTTACTAAGAAAATAAAAATTAAATAATTGCTATATATATAATATATTTACTTTGTCATGTTGTACCAAGAAAACGAACCCTAGTATTTTATTTCTCCATTGTTTATTTCTAGAAAAATACCTTGTATTACTGGATCATCATCATCGATCAGTATCGGCATGGCCTTCATATATATAATTGACCATGTTTTTGAATGACATCCATAATTGTCATCCGCGGATGAGCAGGACAAAGATGACTTGAGTTTGTGTCGTTTCTATAACCGTAGGATGAACAAAAAATAAATTTTCGAAAATTGTAATCCAAAAAAGGAAGAAACTTTAAGGCAGATCTTTACTCAAATTAGGCCTTATATATAGACGTATCCGAACAAAATTGGTGTCTCCATTAAAGACTATAAAATTAAAATTTCAATTCAACCCTTTCCATTTCACACAACAAACGGATAGGATGATAATAACCAAAAAACTCTCAACCGTCAGATTCACCACGTACATAATATAACTCATTAATGAGTAATATCAATAAAAACACAAGATTCTAGAAACAACCAAACCGAACGCCTCCCTCTTTTTTGGAAAATGATCTCTCCATTTCAAAATTCATTTATTTCTTTCATTTAGTGTATTTTGAAGGGTATTGCATTTAATGCACTACCATTATTAAAAATTTTGGACAACAATACCCTTCAAAATACACTAAATAGAAGAAATGAAGGAATTTTGAAATGGAGAAGATCCGTTGGAAAAGGATCCTCTCCATTTCAAAATCTTTCTATTTCCTCAATTTAGTGAATTTTGGTATTGCATTTAGTGCACTACCATCTTTAAATCTTTTAGACAATACTACCCTTCAAAATGCACTAAATGAAATAAATTGGGGGATTTTGAAATGGAAGTTTGCATTTTACACAAAATTAAATTTTATTTCATTAATTCAAATTAATTCATAGCATTTAGTCCTAATTAAAATAAACAATAATGATAATAATAAATAAAAAAAGAATCTAGAGAGACACAAATTAAATTCTGGCCCCTCTGTAGCCGCTCCCGTCTCTCTCTTTTCCCTTCATTTTCTTTCAACTAGCTCTCACATTTTCTTACATTCTCTTAAAAAAAAATTTTAAAAAAAAGGACCGTATCACTCCATATATTCGGCCACCCCTTGTTTTTTCAAGTCAAATTTCGATTATCTCTCTCTACCAATATACACGCGCGTACGTTCTCAAGGATCTAAAGATTGAAGTTTTCTCATCCCTAAATTCACTCGATCGATCAAACGTAAGTATTTAATTTAATTTTCTTTTTTCTCATTGAATCTTTTGTGCAAACATATTTGTGAACTTGTGTAGTCACGTGTACAATGTAAAAAGAATCACAATTTCAACGATCTGTTCCAGAGAATTAGAATAGAAATTGTAATTATGATTCATTTGTGCTGATTATTTTTATGTTTTTTTATTCACTTTTCCTTTTTATTTTCTTTTTCTAGTTCTGATTGGTTGTTTCCTTGAAGAGGATGAATATGGTATTACCCTACCAATGCTCTATGCCCCTGACCAGGAGTTCACTCTCTCATGTTGCTACACTTAGGTCTTGTACCAAGAAGACCGGCTTCGGTTTTTCTACTCCATTGTTTCTTTCGCGTAGAAAGATGCCTTCTATTATTGGACTATCGTCATTATCATTATTGACATCGCCTTCAAAAGCGGCCCATGTTTCTGAGTCACATCCATTGATGATGATAGAACCGGAGGAGGAAGACGAAGATGGCAGAAGTCTCTGTTGTTTCTATGACTACATGAATGGAAAGGTTGTAAATACCAATACTAAGATTCCAGAAGAGGTTGATCGTGCAATATGCGTTGGGTCGTCTCATGGCTGGCTAGCATATGTCTCCCGTCTTGACTGCTCAGTTTTCCTTTGGAGTCCCTTCACAACCTCTCCACTCATCTTGCTTCCTCCCATTCATACGTTACCCTTCGTAACAATTATTCCTCGTGAAGAGTTAGATGATGATGTAGAAGAGGATGATGTTGCATATGATGATAATTTTTCCTCAGATTTTGGGTTCAAAGTTGAAACAGAAGAGCAACATGGACGCAAAAGTTACTATACCATGTCTCCAAAACTTTTGAGTCTACGAATCATAGGAAAGATTGTTTTGTCATTTGCTCCAACAAGTGATGATTGCATTGTAGTGGCTCTTCCTAGGCATAATACTCGTAACAGTATTGCTTTTTGTAAACCTGGGGACAAGTCATGGACCTTTGTAGAGCCGCCACTTAAGAAATCTTTAGACCTTGCAGATGTCATACATTTCAAGAACCAATTGTTTTACACAGTGTCCAATTATGGGGGTACTACTTTATGCGCTTATGATCTTGCTGATCTTTCTTCTCCAAAGAGTTACAATCTCGAAACTTCTTTCAACTTTGAATCATTATCGGCACTTGATGAAGGCATGAGGAGATCGTTCTCACAGAGATATTATCTGGTCGAATCATTAGGTGATCTATTATGGGTTCGTAGGCTCCTTACGAACAATATGAATGACGATGGTGAATTTACATATTCATATGATTCTAATACATTTCCAGACCAAACAATAATGTTTGACGTTTATAGGCTAGATTTCTCTCAGAATACGTGGAAATGTATAAAATGCATAGGTGACCAAGTTGTGTTTTTAGGTATTAATCAATCTCTCTCTCTCTCAGCTCAGCACTCTACCAGTTTGAAAGCAAATCGTATATACTTCACAGATGATTCTTACTGGATACATAGGAAATATCATTCTTATGGGGGTCAAGATTTTGGTCATTACGAGCTTGAAGGATCTACAATTAGAGGAGGTTTGAAATGTCGTGACCAGAAGATTTTACCACCACCTGTATGGGTTATGCGCAATTTTCATTAGTCTTGTTCATTATATTGTCTTCTACCCCCGCTTTTCTTGTTATACCTTGATCTCCATTAGTTACTTTGTCTGGTAATGTTTACTTTGCTTTCAACTATGTTCTAGATTTTTTTTTGATTGCTTGGGTGGTTTGTTTGTGTTATTTACAATTCAGGTTGTATTTTCTATAGATATAATTGGCTTTGGGTTGTCTTGATGCCTTATTATAATTAGAAATTTATTCTCTTATTTGTTATTTTGCCGAATAATGCCAGAAGACTTGTAGAATTACTATATTTTGCCCCTTTCCTCTCTCTCTCTATATATATTTTTTTCTATTCTCCCCTTTACTAATTGACTTTTCAGTATATTGTTACATAACCAATTCGATCACGTTGTTGAGATATTTTTTTAGTTTTTTGGAAATTTAAATGACTTTTGCCTTTGGCTTTTATGTTTGATAAAGGAAAGATTGGAAAACTCGTGTTCTTTCCATTAGTAATCTCTTTATAAATCATCACATGCAGCTTCACCAAAGCAAACTGAATAAACAAATGGCTCAAGCATATGATATCAGTGCGAAAAACACTGGTGACATTTCCTCTAAATCTTGGAAAAATACAGGTGACATTCCTTCAATGGAGAACCAGCTCTCAAATTTATGAGATATAATTATACGATCATATGTATCTTTCTCTTAAGACTGTCCAGCTTTACTGTATTTGGCCTTCAGTCATATATTGCTTCAGAATCTATCCATTTGAGTCCGCTAATAAAAGCATCGACTTTCACCATCATCAAAGTTTGACTCTACTGCTACTTAAATGGGTTTTTACCTTTACCATTTACAGCCCGTAGATCAGCTCCCCTTTAAATAAATGCATTGGCATGGGAAACCTGTAGTTGCATTCTATAAGTAGTTGTTGGGTCACGAATTACTAGGACGCAGTCAAATACAAAGCCTATTATTATTAAGGTCTATGAGGGGCCCAATAGCCTAATTCAAGCTTTGAAGCGGGAGAGGCCCAAGAGGACCACTACTGTTTTTTTAGGGTGTCAAACTGGCTACCAACCAGTTATCGGCTACCAACCGGTAACCTGCCAACCGCTTTTAAAAGCGGTTGGCAAATGCCGGTTACCGGTTTTTACATTTTAAGACACTATATATATATATATACATACATTTTTTTTTTTTTTTTGGGTTGTAACTTGTAAGGGGTATTTTTTGGTTGTTGGTTTGTTTAAATACTTGTTTTTATTGTTTTCTAAGTTTTCTTTGGGTTTGTAGTAGTAAATATTTAGTGTTTAAACTTATAAGATTGAGATTTGTAGTTGAGATATATGTAGATGTAGTTGTTTAATCTCATGTATTATAAAAGCTTTTAAAATGATTTTTTATGGCACTTTTAAGATGTACTACGGAAACTTTTGAACAACTACAACAACGATTAGCTTATTTATTGGGCAAACAAAATCCTAATTTTTTTGTTAAATGGCCAAAAAGGGCTAAATTAAGCTAAAAAAATAGGCTCAATACCCAAAATGCTCTTATTTTTTAAAACTTACCGGTCCAGATAACTGGGTACCAACCGGTAACTGGGCGGTTATTAGAGAACCGGGTAACCAATAGCCGGTTATCGGTTCCGGTTTTATAAATTCAATATCCGAGTATCCTGATTTTAGTTAACGGTTTTAGCCTATAACCTATAACCGAAACCGGGTTGACGCCCCTACTGTTTTTCTTCACCAAACAAAAACCAGTCAATCTGTGCCATTTTGGGCTAAAGGACGTGAGGTCAGCTTTATAACTACTATTTTTAACTTCCAATTTGTTGTGTTGTGCTCTCACTTTTTTTGAGAAAATCATGTAGTTGGATTTACTATCTCTAAAGGGTAGCTCAATCGGTTGAAGACCACTTCTCATGAAATGTAGGTCACTAATTTGATTTTTTATTTTTTTTTATAAAAAAATAATAATAATAATAAAGGACTCAAAAATTACTTTCTGAAGGGCAAAGGTCGTCTTTTTTGGACTGAACGACGTGCATTTTTTGGTTACAGCTAATCCAGGAATTAGACCCTTCCAAACTTCATTTCCCCGGTCATGTGCGTTTTTCCCTCCCTCCCTCTCCCTCTCTCCCCTTCACTCTCCTCCTTCACACCAAAGCCGTCAACTGTACTGCACAGTCTGCACTCCGCCGACTTTCCTGATCCCGCCAGCACGAGCGCCCCTGTCCACCAGCTCGCCTAGTTTCCCCGAGCGATCGAATCATTCGGTGAGTTTTTCTTCCCGCTCTCTCTCGCTTTCTCTCCCTCATCCTTCACCCCTTAAGCATTTCGGTATATTCCCTTTAATAAAATTAGGGATTTCGACTGACGGTATGTAGTAGTATTGGAGGAGGAAGACCTCCTCCAAAGAAAATCCCAAATTTTACCAAAATTTTGACCCTAAGTTCTCCATTATTCTCTTCTAGGCAATTATGCACAGCTAATGGGATTTCCATATTTACCCATTCACTATTCAGCTAATTTCTGAAGGCAATGCAGATTTTTTTTTTTTTAACCCTCTGTGTGCCAATACTGTCATGAAAGAACCCTGTTTGTAGTGAAAATCTTGTTGTTTCTATTAAAATAAACAATATCAAACTCATATAACTAATTTCGTAACATATTAACGGAACTATATGTTTAAGAGCTTAATTATGTCTCTACACTCAACATTTTATAATATCCTAAATTTTCTCTAAGTAATCTCACCTAATTTTGCTGTATAAGTACTGCATCCAAACTCTTTCTTCGTGTCCCTCTTCTTTTGAAGGACTATATCTAAACATCTTGTTACAGATGCGTTTGGATAAGGACTATATCTATAGGACCCAATATGATATTACTAATGCTCCAGTTTATAACCGTATGTTTTTGTGTTAGTTGAGTTCTCTAGTGCATTTATTTATTTTAATGGAGCACATTACATTAAATGATGTGTGGAATATATAAGAGTTCCCTAGTAAATAAATATGTCACACAATGGACAATGGACTTGAAGTAGTACAAAATATTTGAAGCCTCTTATATAACTTCGAAAAACTCTTGGGAGCTCCTTAAAAGTCGTTATTCATGGGTGTCTTTCATATTAGCATTATATGGAAATGCATTTTTTGTTTGCAATTAGGATTTTTTTAATATTTAGTGCCTCTTATGATTGTGAATAAAGTTAGGCTGACCTTTCTTCTTAATATTTTAGTACCTTTAGGAAGGATTAAAGATGCTTCCCACTGGGTCAGGGCAGGTGGTCGAAACAAGGGAAAGACATTACAGTACTGTGCTTCCTTTGTCCCATGGCCTAGAGACAGTTTTAGTCATTAGCAGTCAATGGGAAACAAATTACGTATATATTTATATATATCAAGTATGGAAAAATGAAATTCAATTTTATAGATTTATTACTGGTTTTGGAAGTTCATCTTCCAAAAACTGGGCAGAAAATATACTTTGAGTTTGTGGGTTCCGGGGCTTCTGGCCAACTCATGTTTCCAAACTTCTGCAATAAAAGAACTCGGTGATTTGGAACTGGCCAACTCGTTATGCAGAATTAACAGACTTCTGAGTATGCTGGACCATACTCATTCTGCTGAATTAACTAGCTAAGATAAAATATAAATTGTTGTCATCTTCATGATTATCACTTATACAATCTCAGTAAAAAAAATGATATCTTTGCCAGTGGAAATCCTATTTCACTCGTCGTTTCTGCAGGGTATAATGTCTTCTCAGCTGTCATCTTTGCTTTTTTCGGGTGGTGGGAATTTCAATGGCCCTCTCACCTTGGCTAGCTGTTGGAGGCCAGTTAATTGCCAATCGTTTTGAGCAGCATGATGTTCGAATATTACCTACGGAGATTGAGGTAAAATTTCTATATGAGAACTCATTGCTATTGGTTGCAAAGATTGCGAGTTTCAGCAGTCAGTGATACATAGAGCAGGCGTTATCACTAACAGTTTACAGAACTTCATATATTGTTACTCTTTACAGTTTAAAAGTAAACATATAATGTGTTTTGCAAGTCATCATTAATCAGTTGGAGACTCATCATCATATGTTGTCCATTTTTATACAATTTTGAGTGATTTTATACTCAAGAAGATTGAATGCAACTCTTTTCATGTTAGCTAACTATTTTTTTCATGTAGTAAGGAAGGGGCCAAGGTAATGGAGATTGGCAAAGTGACCATGTTTGCTTAACTGCATTGCAGTGGCATTGCTTAAATCTGCTTCTAAATGCCCTTGTATTGAGCCTGTGGAATGTTTTTGCACAGTTTAAAGTAGCCTATGCCCTTTTTGTAGGTTCAAATGTACTTGGTTGTGGTAAATCACTTTGAAATTAATTGGGAAACTGGAACTGTGCCCGTCAATTGAAGTCATTTGGTTGCTGCATCTAGTGAGGGTTTGGAACTGTGGATGTCATAAGTAATATTGTGGATATTTCAAGACGTTTTAATGGAGCTGAAAGTTTCATCTCTAAAGCCAGTGAGTGTGTCAGTGATCCTGAGGATAACAAAGTCAGCGATGATTATGATTGAAACCATAAGCATCGTATGCAGGGGACACTTTCTCATTCTTTGGAAAGAGATGCTCTGGAACATGTGGTAACAAGGCCATATAGAAAAGGCAACAAACCTTTCGAAAATGGGCATTTTTTCAGGGAAAATGAATCTCAAGCGAGTGAGAAAGACTTATCTTCAAAGTTTGAAAGAAGACACCCTGGCTTAATGTCACTCCCTCAAGCCTCTTTGGATTTAAATCAAAGATTTCACGCAAACCAAACATTTTCTGGAGCTGGTCCTGGTAGGGGATGAGGCAGAGACTCTGGTTCTTGGAGCCTACGTGATTCTAGGTTCAGCTCAGTTGACATTGCATCTCAAATGGTTCAGCAGGGGTACATTCCTCCAAACCTATATAATGGAAGAGGGTTGCCAAATGTTTCAAATGCACAGAGTGCATCCTGGAATGCTTTTGGATTGATTACGAGAGTACCAACTGGTGGTATGGATGCGCTCCATTCCATTGGTTTGCAAGGACCACTGGGACCACCCATCAATTCTTCAATGAATATGGGCATTCCTCGCCAACGCTGTAGAGACTTTGAAGAGCATGGATGTTGTCTGAGAGGGGACATGTGCCCCATGGAGCATGGTGTCAATCGGATTGTTATTGAAGATGTTCAGGTATGTGTATTTGATATATCCTGTTGCTGAACCACAAGACATTAATAGTTTATTGGCAACACAGAATGCTTTACATATTTGGCAACTAAAGTCAACTGGCATTTCATCGTAATTAGGACTCCGGACCAACCGCTTAATGAGTCCAAATCAACCTTCTATCTCTGTTATAACCAAATCAACCTCCTATCTCTGTTAGAACCAAATCAACTTAATTGCCAATGAGCTTTAGCTCAAATGGTATTTCCTCACTTTGTAGCAAGGTGTAGGGTGAGGTCATAGGTTCAAGTCCCACCGGGTGCGTGTGTAACTTACCAATTAAAATAAAACAAAATACAAAAGAAAAAAAGAAGTGTTCATTAGTTCTATGCATTATTTAGTGAAATTGACTGAATGTTGGTTTCTTTCATGCAGGAATTGGCTCCTTGGGCCTCATGACTTCTGTGTTGGTTTGTATCTGATTTTCTGTCTTTTGCTATTAATCCTGACTTTAATATTTTGGTCTTGGGATTGTGCATGCAAAGTCATAATAACCGCAATTTGTGCAGTTAGCCTTGACAGGAAGACATTAGAAGCTGAGGCAGCTCATGGGACTGTAACTCGGCATTTCCGATTTCATCAGAAGGGGCAAGAAACCAGTACAAACAGCATTGCTTCTATATTTGCATGGGCACGAGGGCTAGAACATAGGTCAGTTTGCTGTTTTGAATCAAATTGATGCTACATCTTTCACTTTTAAAGTTTCGTCCTGACAATATCATTCCCAAAAAAGCATTCCAGATGTTCTGAGTTAACTGACAGGCTCTTCATCATTATATTGGACTTGTATACACATATATAGAGTCAATTGCTTTTTTCTCACTTTTGAAACTACTCCAAAACACTGTATGTTACCCTATATAATTATCTGTATGTTACTCTATATAATTATTGAATCGTATTTCTACATTTTTAGGGATTATCTACCACCTCCATGCATTCTCAAACTCTAAAATGCACACTTTTTCACGTGATATTAAAAATTACCTTTAGATTTTGGATGCATCACTATTGAATTTTAGATTCAATGGTGATTTTTAGTGCTACATCAGGGAGTGTGTAGCATTCCTCTATTATTTTTTTAGGAATGATACAGTCCCAACTTGGGGCCAACCTTTTTCATATTTTTTAATTTAAAAAAATAACAAAATTAAAAATTAAAAAAGTTTCTGAAGCAATAATTTTTATTTTGGTCCTTCTTTTATTTGGTATTTTTAAAAAAAATAAAAATTGTACTTTTATTCATAATAATGACCAATTTTTTTTTAAAAAATGGTCAATATTATGAAGAAAAATACAATTAGAGGAGGTTTGAAATGTTATGACTAGAAGATTTTACCACCACCTATTTGGGTTATGCACGCACAATTTTCAGTAGTCTCGTTCTTTATATCATCTTCTACACCCACTTATCTTGTTATACCTTGATCTCCATTAGTTATGTTGTTTAGTGATGTTTATTTTGTTTAGTGAAGTTGCACTTGTGCAACAGCCCCAGCAACTCCTGCGACAAGCATAACATGAACGGTCCCGGGAATTTTGGTGAAATTTTTGTTTGAAGTAGGAATTTGGGAGTACTATGGGCAGGCACTTGCGGCAGTGGACGAAGAAGCCCCGGGGAGGGTTGGCAGAAGCACAACAGGAAAATCCATCGGAATTTGGGTATAGGGCAGGAGGGTGTGGGTGAAGATGGGGGTTGTCCAACTCCTGCGGTAGCTTTGCACATGATTCGTGCAGGGAGAAACCCACATAATTCCCTGTAATCAGCGCAATATTCATCGCATGCTTGGCATAAAGATGTTTATTGACTGTGGGACATAAATGTTGCTGCATTTCATGGCAGCCTGAACTTGAAGGGGTCCTGTCCTAATTACCTCATATGACTATGAATAATGGTTTTGAATCAGTCTCATCTGGTTAATCTTTTAGTTAAATTTGGAGCTTTTTGATCCCCTTAAAAGGCCCCCTCCAAATTGATTTTTGGTTTCATTTTTAAAAATAAATAAATAAATAAAAATTTCGAGTAATTTATTAAATTGATTTCTGGAACATATTATCTCAATCAACTAAATTCCTTGTTATGCCTTGGAGCCCAATTAATATAGGCTATATGGCCATGAATGGAGGAAATAGTAAAAAAATGATAAAAAATTATTCTCTCAACAATTTTTCAATCGTCTTCATATAAAGAATTGATGAATCTGTCATTTAATTTATGTGAAATTCACATGAGTCTCACATTACAAGACAATAAAAACCCAAGACTTGTTATATGTATTTTCAAATCAACTATTAAATTTATAGGATCCACAATGGTTATAGATCTATAATAGTTGATTAGAAAAAGAAACGCATGAAGGTATATAAAAAGATAAATTTTATGAGTACCAAATTTTTTACCAAGAAATGAGTAGTCAAATGATGTGAAGATTATTTATCGTAACATTATTATTATTATTTTTTATTAATTGTTTTTATCATTTCTTGTGAATAAGGTTCATATTATTTTAATACTTATATATTAATAAATATTCCTAACATTTTTCATTTAAAAAAAAGAAGATCGTTTTTCTAAAAACAGCAACTTATCCCAATTAATTAAAGGCGTTACCTAGAAAAAAAAAAAAAAAACTTTGGACGGCCCACCACCAGCAGTATCTAAAATTCAAAATGCTATTACCTAATCGACATCTACGGTCCAGATCATTTCTCATTTCGCATCACTCGGAAAGATTCCCACGCAATAAGCACCGTCATTTCTCTCGCCCGAGTCCGGTTTTTTATGTAATACCCGAGACCGGTTCTTTTTACCTTTTTTTTTTTTTTTTTGGTAAGTTCCAAGACCGGTTCTTGATCACTGAGATATTGACAATACACAAACTTCGACGGAAGAAGAAAAGACATATATATATTAAAAACATAGAACTGATAGAAGCCATGCCTCATTCATACAAATACAGGAATAAAAAAAAACAACAACATCAACAACCAAAAAAAAAAAAAAGAAAAGAAAAAGAACATAATAAATAATTCTTCGAACTAGCTAGTCAAGCGGAAGATAGCGTATGATCATTCTTGGAAGTTGGAACTAATAAAGACGACAGCTTGAAAGATTTTTCCCAACCAAGAGAATACCTAAGGTATTTTTCTCATTGGGCAATACCCCCTGTGCTTGTCCAGCTCCTGCCGTGTAGCATACCCAATCCCGCATCTCTTGCATTGCAGGAACCCAGGATGTTTTTTTTCAACATGAGCGCCCATCTCTGAAGGTGTCATGGCTTTTAGGTCGGCTTCTTCAACATGAGCTTTCATCTCTGAAGGTGGTGTCATGGCTTCTAGGTCGGGTTCTTTTTCAACATGAGCGTTCATCTCTGAAGGTGGTGTCATGGCTTCTAGGTCGGGTTCTTTTTCAACATGAGCGTTCATCTCTGAAGGTGGTGTCATGGCTTCTAGGTCGGGTTCTTTTTCAACATGAGCCCTCATCTCTGAAGGTGGTGTCATGGCTGCTAGGTCTGTGCAGTGGGGACATCGGTACATACGGAATTGGTAGGGCACCACCTCGTGATATTTGTTTCTTCCAGTAATCCGATCTATTTCACGTCTTTCTATGGGCTGAATCTCCCATTTAACTCCCTTGGTTGGCCGGTTCTTTGGGGTAGTTTCATTGTTTTTTGGCGGTGTTGTATCATGGCCCCAGCCCCGGCGATCACTCTTCCTTTTTGCGACGATAGTTGGCATGGCGGCGGAGAGTGATAAGGTTAGTCGTGTTCTTGGGGGCATGGTGGATGGTGGTGGTTTGGAGAATGAAAGGCAGGGCAGTGCCAATGAAACAGCAGGAAGAGGCTTGGCTGGGTGTGGTTTGGAGAGTGAAATGCAAGTCAAGGGCAGTGCCATTGAAACTACAAGAAGAGGCATGGCAAGCTTGCGGTGAACTGAAGCAGCCCTCCATTATTTAACATGAGAATGCAGCCCTTGCACTGGTGCGCCCTCTCTGATCGCCCTTGAAGTGGTGCTGAGTTGCAACTGGTTCGCCCTTGAAGTGGTGTGGTGTCGTGACTCGTGAGTTGTACTTGTAACTGGTTCGCCCTTGAAGTGGTGTGGTGCCGTGGCTCGTGAGTTGCAAGGGTTCGCCCTTGAAGTGGTGTGGTGCCGTGGCTCGTGAGTGGTGAGTGATTAGTGATTACTAAAGTTAGCCAAGCAGGTTATTTTACTTTTTTTTAAGAATTTTACTAAAATTTGTTTATTTTATTATGTTTGGCCTTTTTGTTGTTTGTTTAAAATTGCTTGGTCATATTTGTTCCTATTTGTCTAAGTAATGCATTGTGTTGTGGAGCTCTGTTAGTAAGGTTTGACCGTTTGAGGGCTATCATGATTTCATGATTTTTATTCTAAAAACCCAACAATGAATTAAGCTGTTGCTTCTTGATTACTTCGATTAGATTAGGATATTTCTCTAGATTTTCTAGGATGGCTCTATGGTAAAGTTCTTAAATCCTAATCATTACTTTTAATTAAATGGTTCAGATTTTGCCATCTCAGGATACAACTTTGTAAGATACTACAATAAACTAAAATGTATTCATTGGCGGGAATCCCCTAAACAAACTATAGAATCACTAATCACATTTATATTTATATGAATGTAAAGATTACGTGTTTGTTAGGTTTAAATATTCTGTTCTATTCTTTTGTCTTGCAGCTACTGCTACTCTGCACAAGGAAAGCTGGTTCCTCTGCTGACACAAGCTGGAGCTATTGCCAAGCTTTCTGCTTGAAGAAATGTCGTTATCTGGTTAATGAGTAAAGTTTAATAAGTGGTAGCTTTATGGTGTTTATGTATTTTGTGTCAAACTTCTTCAAAATCCTAAATAAAATTGGACTTGAAATTGTGTATTGAGATAGAATCTAGTGGGTATTTGATATTTTTGTTCTGAAATTTTCCTGATATTCTTGTTACTCCCAATCAGAAGATATAGGTTTAGAGTTATCTAGTTTGTCATTTTAGGATTTGATTATTCTTGTTTGTGGGCTTGGATTTGTCCAAACCAAATTTTGTGGTTTCCATGGTGCGATCCTAGCTGCCCTGCCTTTTGGTTCTGATTTTGGATGTGAAGGAGGCCCCTTTTAGGTTGTGATATTATTAGCTGGATCATTGTACTCGGAATAATAAATTTCCCTTGGGAAGTTGTCGCAAAGGGGATTGATTGGCACTCTAGACCTTTGGACACGGCATTGTGGTCCACTATGGGTGGGTGTATGCAGCATGTCATTCGGATTGAAGGCAGTTGAGCCGAGGCTCTTGAACCAGAAATTGTGATATGGGCCCTAATTCGACCAGATGGAAAGTAGTCTAGCCAAGCAGAGCACTACTAGCCCACAGGCTACGCTGTTCCTTATTTAATGCAAAACTTGTGTTGTTTCTAGTACAAGCAAGACATATTTGAAATTCTTATAAAAAAAAAAAAAAATGGAAGAAAAAAAAGACATTTGAAATTAACTTGAATATAAAAAACTGTAAGTGAATGGTTAAAATCACCCTACTCCTTGCTAAACGAAAAGTCAAGTAATCTATGAAGGAAAATTATAAGAGCATTCAGAAAATGTTTAAGTTTCAAGTAAACCTAATATATGGTAAAATTTTACAGTTCCGACCTTTACCTACTTACTTTCTCGGCAGATCAGTCTAAAAATGTTTCATCTGTTGTAAATTGCATTATATATCTGAACCCGGAAAAGGAAAAAAAATAAAAAATATAACCTACTGCTGTCCCTTGCCATTTTTCGTCCTGCATCATTCTTGAAGGAGAGCACCAGGTGTGTAACACGTTCAAGTATCCACAGGGAGAACTTGAATGGAACTCTGGTGCAGCCTTAAAATCTGTTTGGCTTCACAGGGAGTCAAGTTGATATACTTCCCCATCTTTAACACCGATAAGAGAGAGCAAAACAATTTTGACAACAAATAGAGCTGTACTTTCACAATTAATGCGAAGATGCCGTAGTATGGAAGATGCATCAGTGCCATCAATAAGCACCTGGAATTTGGTGGCACAAACAGAAATGGATAAGGTCCACTTCGTAAATGATTAAGATAAACTGAAGCTATAAACATTTTTATACAACCCTGTTCTTATCTCTGATTCATCAAACTCAGATGATGAGATGTCTCAAACAAATTTGAGATAACATACCATATTGGAGCATATGGTGATGACAAGTCAAGAAATGGGTATGGCCACCTGTACCAAAGTGAACTATCAATATTTTTCAATTCAACTGGTATGCCCTCATATGTGGATATACAGAAAAATAAAAACATTACCGATTTGAGACAAAAGCACGAATGATCCACTGGAAAATGACGAAAACACCAGTCCATAGAAGAAAGAAAGAAATCCGGTAAAAGGGGACCCGCTGAAAGAGTAAGTTGGAATAATTCAAAGATGGCTATGAAAGAGACAATAAAAACAAAGGGGGGAGAGAAAGCATTTAAGTACAAAATTTACCAAGCAATTCAATGCTGTATCACCAAGGAGTAAAACTGCATTGAGTGTATGCATGTTTCACAGTCATCTGACACAAAATGGAGACAGATTATTAGCTCAAATGAAACTTATGCTAGCAGAGGTGTCGGAACCAATTTAGTTACTTGGTATGTATAGCTGCATCTTATAATCAGTCCAAATGAATCAGCCATACTGTATCTGCTTATTATGTTTCTTTGTCGTCGAACAAATTGGATATGGTCTAAATGATTGGCTATTAAAATTTATTTGGAAAATTTCAAAAATTTTAACGTGTTTGCACAACGCCTAGGCAAGACAAACAAAAATAAAAGTAAATCAAATGGAAGTAGAGAGTGAATTCCTTTGAACTTACAACATTGAGATTGTAATCGTTGAGGGTGAGAAATGGAAAGATAATGAACCAATAAACACTATCTGTGGGCATAACTGCCCCAGCATTCATCTGAAACAAATCAAATCAAGCAAAAAAATGAGTGACTTGTGATATAGGTATGCAAACACAAGGAAAACTGTAATGCCTTTCCTAACATGCTTAATAGCTTTTCAACATCCAAAGCAAATGTTAACAGATATCATTTGTAGAATGATATCTCTGAACATCAAAAGCAATCATCAAAAGCACAACTGATCCAATAGCAGCGAACCACTTAAACATTGCTGACTAAAGCAGTCAATCTGTCCCTTGTTATCCTATAACAAAGCAGTTACTGATTATTACCTGAAAGAGGACTTCAAAGACATAACTACAAACGGTTGCAGCTTGAAAAACACAATTTTCTTCTTGGGAACCCGAGCCACTTCTTGTTTTGTGTATATGTGTCCTTTCGCTGTATGTGAGAGGAACGGATGATCCACGCTCGAACCACATCTCTCCCGAAATGACAAACATTTAAATCTCTGCTGCTTATTAGGTGATACTGGTAACACCCATATAATGAGAGGAGTGATCCACACCGCAAAAGGAAATTTCAGACTGTAATGTACAAAGAGATGTAGAGTTCATTGCCTAGTCCATAAACACACCGGGAATAATACTACAAATAAAATTAAAGCTTTCACAACCGGGCACCTATACCACGCGATTTAAACTTCTGAATTATCATGCAATTTGACAAGTCACCTCAAATTTCAAGATCTCTTAATTTGAACTGCTAAACTTTCAAATGCAGTCAATTTGAACCCCTTCATCAGATTTAACCATTAATTTCTAACGGCAATACCTAAATAGACTAATATATCACTAATTTTTCGTATATTTTTGATAGGAAAAAAAAAAAAAAAACCAAAGAACCCTTGGAATTAAGGGTAAATTTGAAATTTTATAAAAAAAAAATCAGGAGTATAAACGTTATTGTCTCATTTTTAACGTTTAAAATCTAACGAAAGGGTTCAAAAGAAAAATAAAGGATTCCCTTCAAAGTTGGGGTTCGACAGTTTAGAGGTGGGTCCATAATTAAGTATATTCCAGTGTCCAAAGATAATAAAAACATGCCTCTTCTCAAGGGGAGGAAAAGGAACGACTTGTATTGTTATATATCAGCGTTTATGCATGTGTGCATGGGTGGGTAAGTGATGCTATTGTGACAAATACACCCAAAGCCTCACCTTTTGACAAAAGAGAATTGTTTCACAAAAGAGAAAACAACAAAATCTCTTCAATAAACAAAAAAATCTCTCCTTTTTTGTGTTATGCGGCGTCTCTCTCTACTCTTTCTCGTTCTCACTATTTTTAACAATGTGAAAGACTCAAGCCCTTGTATAAGAAGTCTTCTACATGGAGAAGAGACTTAAGTTGGCTAAAACCTTTTATGCCCATAACAAATATTTGTTTCATAATACCATATGTTATCCAAAAACCTTTTAACTGTAAGCCATGCTCAATAACTACACTACCACATTCTTAATTCCCAAACTACGCACTGGTACTAGATGCACGCATTAGCGCTAAATGAGAACAAACCCAAGAAGGCTTACCGAGTATAATAATAAAATATGTGACCTCCTTTGACAAGAACTTTAACAACTAGTGTTCCAATTTATGCATCAATAATATATAAACATACACCTTCTATTATTATTATTATTTTAATTTTTTTAAAAAAATCTATTTTAAATGTCTATTTGGATTGTGACCGGGAGCTTAAAGATTGTGTTAGAAAAATTTAAAATAAATAGTTTGCATGTTTAATTAATCATTAGATTTATAGGTTTTCTAGATATAATGGTTAATTTTAAAAAGATGTACATATGAGATTCTTGTGAAGTACAAGTTCATCCACAACATATTGTCACCAACTCACCGTTAACACAAAAAATGACTACCTCCTCATAGGCCCTACAACTCAGGATTTCAGCAACTGCATGATTGGGTTGTTAAAATTGCTTCTCTCTCTTCTCCAGAGAGAGAGAAGATTCGATGGGCATCGAGAACAAATGATGCTTGCCTCCCAAAGGAAGAGATGGGTTATCCTGCAGCATTTTTCCCAGATGTTCATTCAGCATCTCCTGGCTAGTAATGCGACCACATCCCTAGTAATCATAAAAAGACGTGTGAAATACAAATACAAATTAAGACACAAATACGAAAGATTTAATTTTGATTAAGCTTAGATGACTAGTACCTCGTCGACAATATCCACATGTTCAGCACTTGAGTCACCTTTCAATCTACTTCGACTCAAATCCTGCACATAAAAGTTCACAGTGATCAATAGTCTCATACGTACAAATATAAGTATTTGCGCTTTTGGTTCTCAAAATGGAAGGAAAAATCAAAATTAAAAATTAAAAAACTACCTTTATTTGCAGCTGCAAAGACTTGCATTGTTCAATGATATGATTCATTACAAAAACTTCATCACCCTAAAAACCACCATAATTAACATCAGGTACAAATAAAAAATACAAATTTAGGGACGTTCTGTTGAGTATCATCCTAGACTGAATGACACTAATGAAAGTTATAATTAACATAATTAGTATCATTGTTATATTCAGGACCTTCAAAATTAAGACTGAAATTCTAGCAGGAAAATGCTTTCCAACATCTCGCGCATTGTTGAAGTGGGTATAGTGCAGTTTTCTTAGATATTGTTCATTCCAAGTCTTTTGCATCATTTAACAAATCTTACTATCGAATGTGATGCATTTAGCTCAGCTTTCTTAAAAATAAGAACTCTGGGTAGTATAATAGAATGCCAAATTAACAAAATATAAATGACACCATCTAAATTGAGACCATGATAATTGGAATGCTCTATATTTGGAATTAGCAAATGGTAAAGAATTTTCTATTTTATATGGTCTGCAGTCTAGAAATTCAGGGCAATTTGGTAAAGTTTTGAAAATTAATTATAGATGAAAATCATTAGAGCAAGACATTGCAAAGAGAAGGTGATGTAAAAATACATATTTCAAGATAAACTAGAGGTTGTTAGTATAAATATTGATCACAAGTTATTTGGAAGCAATTACACATGCAGAATTGTCTGCTCTAGCATATATACACAAATAGATTACCTCCCCAGAATGTGGAAACAGTTTTTGCAATGCATCGACCCCCTCGTCAATTCGTTTTGTGCGCTCCTGAATTAAGAAACACCCAATCAGCAAAAGCTACAAACATCCAAGAAATATGTAATATTAATGATTGCAGCTTCACTTTGAACTGAGAGAGCATGTCTTTTTTTTTTTTTTTTGGCCAATTAAGGTTTGGGCAAAGCAATTAGTACATCAAGTGGTTAGTATAGTAAAGATCTTTTGCTTACAGCTGCAACTGCCGCAGTTCGCTTTCTTGATGCACTCTGGCCTGCGTTGGACATTAGTCTGGAATCAAAGTTGCCCAAATCTGTCCAGCAAAAGTCATTAGAGAACGAGTTCAGTAAAGAATACTATATAATGAAGATGACCATTGACCCAAGTCTGTGCAGCAAAAGTCAATTCTAGGGCGGAACTTCTTAACCAAGGGGACATTGCATCTCTCACAATCTATTATCTTCTGAAGACCAGAACAAGAAAATTAATCCTCCCGCATATACTGAAAGTTGAAGATAGAAATGGCTTTCACTGAGAAGCATCCATGCCTAAGGGTTTATAAGCAGGACCCTTTCCCAAGAAAGCCAAGTGCTGGCCTGGAACATCATTAGGTAGATGAGAGGCTTCATTAGCGCCTAGTCTAGTGGTAGAGCCTGCCAACGTCGTTTCAATCTAAAAGCACAATTTCTCTAAAACCCGTTGCAGAGAGGACTTCCAAAACTCTCAAGGCTGGAAAATTAAAGCCGTCATACGCAAGGATCACAAAGAAGAGCATTTCTCATGCCACTAAGAAGGAAACAAAAGCTTCTGCTTCGGTAAAAGCTCCACAGCATGTGGATATAATGGAAAATTTTAATTTTATTACTGAGCAACATGACGAAGAGTTTTTGGGTCATGAGGTTGAAGAAATTGTAGAGGTGGAAGGGTGAGGTTGAGAACCCTTCTGAAGTACCGAAATGCGAAAATGATGAGCATAGTAATGTCGTAGAGTCTGAGTTCACTAATGGTGATGATGAGAAAGTCATCTAAACTTTGTCATTCAACTCTTGTCCATATCGTGGCTACACTATAAACACACATTCTATCAATTTAATAAGTCCTTCTAGCATTTCTAGCATTTTTGAATATAAGTGTAAATCAATTTTGTCAAATCAATTAATTAACATATTATCAAATAATCATTTAATTAAATTTAATTGCATATCAATTATATATGAATCAATTAATATATATCTAAGACAAATTCTAATTAACATATCATAAATGCAATTTTGTCAAATCAATTAATTAACATATTATCAAACAATAATTTAATTAAATTTAATTGCATATCAATTATATATGAATCGATTAATATATCTAAGACAAATTCTATTTAACATATCGTAAATGCATATATGTCAAATCAATTAATTAACATATTACCAAATGATCTTGTTCCATTCTGTTTAACAACTTCTAAATTAATAACAACTTAAAATTAAACTCGTTGAAATTAACAAATTAATCAAAAATCACAGGAACTGGTTACTTTGAAGAGCCACAGATTAATCAATTCTGCTCTCTCCCTTTCTCTGCTCCAAACATCCAGAAAATTAAACAATAAAACTACTTCAACTAAAAAGAACACCCCTATCGGCTATATAAAACAAAGGCCCAGCATAAATCAACAAAAAATGATTCAATATCTAACAATGTAACTGATGGGTAAGCCAAAAAGGGAATCAACAAAAAATTATTCATCATCTAACAATGTAACCGATGGGTAAGCAAAAAAGGGAGTTGTAATCTCATAGTAGGGATTTTGGATATATATATATATATATATATACTGTGAGAAGGGTAGTGATATACTGCACGTCGTGCATAAATTTATTTTATTTTATTTTTAAAAAAATTAAAATAATAAAATAATAATAATAATAATAAAATTTACTCCCGGCGCACATCATTGTTGATGCACGCCGGACGTGCAGTATATCACTATCCCTGTGAGAGAGTGGAGAGAGAGATCGAGTACGTACCAGATAGAGGTGCGTCGGAGAAAGAACTGCCAGATTGGCGAGAGAAACGTGCGCCGAGGGAGAGAGAGAGAGTGAGAGTGAGGGATCTGAGATATATATATCAAAAAGCTAGCTGGCCTTTAGGGGGGGGAGGTAATTAATGTGGGGGTGGGTGGTTGGATGGGGGACCTCGTGATTGCGCTGTGGCCTGTGGGGATTTAAATGCTAAAAGAAAGTTCTGTTTTTTTTTTTTTTTTTGTGCGCTTGGGAATAAAAGGTTGGTATAAGTTTAGTAAATGTAGTTGATGAGTCATAGGCTTTATCAATTAATATACAGAAAAAAACAGAATTGTAGAGAAACTTCACGGAGTGTGATCTAAATTGTGAAATTGTTTTTCTACAATGGCCCGCCGTATCAAGAATACAAAGTTGTAGAGAAACATCTGAGAATGATCTAAAGAGTACTTCTTTTATTGAAAAGTCAAACTCACGAAGCAAGTACGAAAATATAACTCCATTTGTTTCATCATACGCTATGGCTCCGATGCCAAATTATTACTCCACTATGATTATTTGGGGTGTCTAAAAGTATATGATCGTTCAAGGCTCTAGGATTGGTTTTTATGAAGAATTACAATTAAACTCTGCGCCTCCCAAACAACTGAATAGTTAAAATACAGAATCTTAATAATATTATTCATCAATCCATTACTTAAATAACCGTTACAAGACACTGTAAATAAGAACATAGAGATGAATTATATTAGATATTATTACAAACTACTGAGGAGATACCCTCGAATTCTAGAATTCTATTGCGGAGATATCTTCTTATTCCAGGAGTACTTTCACTGCGCGCATGACTATGTCTTACTTCCCCAATGGACATGGACCCATTAATAACTTAATTATTCCAAATATATATTTGGGGTTCACTGAGGAATCTGCAGATAGATTGGGATCGGATTGGGAGAATTTGGAGGTGATCTACCGCACTGAGAAAGTGCTTGTAGAATTCATCCATTTCTTCATCAATTCTGGGTGATGACGGTCTATTACATCCTTCAAGCTTTATGTATTGCTTACCCATGCAAGTGCTTTCTCCGTGTATGTCTCCTCGTTGAAATTGCTCGTGAAGAACTTAATTATCTGCTTCCAGCCTCCTGCACGCATGCCCAACCAACGAAGTTAGTTATTGATCAACTTATTGTATGTCCAAATCTTAATCTCAATACCTTATAATCATGGCATTCCACCCATGCCACTTTCAAACAAATTAATTAATCCTGCCTTTATGCAACATTCATTTGATCATGTAACTTTGGGGTGAAGGAACAGAAAATTTAGCATTTACGCACCTAATTCACCTTCAAGGGTGTGTTTAGACCTGTGATTTCATAAGCTAAAATTGCGTGTTAAACAAAATTACAGAAAATGTCATGCTTGGCCAATGACGAAGTACTGTGTGTTTGAAAAAAAAAAAAAAAGAGTTTTCTTTTTTTTATTATTATCAAAATGACCCATTTTTGCTTGACACACTTTTTATATACTAAAAACAATTTTTATTATTTTTTTTATTTTGTTTTTAACTCAATTCCAAACAAACTCTATGCTATTCTCATTACAATAATTAGTGGATTTGTTTTATTACCTTGATGCCATTAGTAAGAATATTACAAAAGATGTCCCTAAGAGGTATCTCAATCGGCTAGGAACTACGTCTTATGAAGCGGATGTCACTAGTTCGAATCTTCCCTCCCCTCTCTTGTGTGGACATGTTAACAAAAAAAATATATATATATTACAAAAGATGTCTCAACCACAATTAATTAAATTATCAAATTAATTTTTTTTACTTAATCAATTCACCACTTATAGAAGTGTTAAAGACTTTAGTACGTACCCTAGTAAAGTTGCCAATTCAACCTATAACTAACTAACATCGTCGTAACTGCTCACAAAATCAGCTTAATTAAATTAGAGGTGGAGAAATTTTCAAATAATGATCTGCATGGTAGAACCACGACAGGGGTAGATAATTCAAATATTGATGTTTAAAACATAAATAATACCTTGTCGTTTCGATCAACCGGGAGAATATTTCTACCAAAGAAAGTTCCCTCACCACCGGCATCTTCATTGAAGGGATCGTCGTATTTTTCATCAGCTGTTCTGTACGGAAAACCCGCCGGATTAAACCTAACACCGGCCGGAGAAGTACCAACACTGAACAAATTGTACTCCTGGTGTAGGTGCCGGCGAATTATAAGCAGATAAACTAGGCCTAGGAAGACTGGTAAGCGGTACCACATGCCCCACTTCACTTGTCAATGGAGTGCACAATCTGCATGCAAAACATGAAAGATATATAACGCCATGAAATATTAAGTCATCTTAGGATGCATGCATATATATATATATTAATTAGGTGCATCATGCATGCATGGGATTCATCTTGGCAACAGCTCCATGGAAGTACTCTTCATGGATGAATCGAAGGAAAGCCCTCATCATTGACAACATTATTACAGACAACATACACACATATATATATATATATAGAGAGAGAGAGAGAGAGAGAGAGAGGAGGGGTTTGTGATCTTAAAGAAATAAATCATAGGCAAGAAACGACTATATATATATAGTCGTTTCTTGCCTATGATTTCTTTCTTTAAGATCACAAACCCCTCCACACACACGCGGAAATAGACTTTTAAGTTTGGGTGGTAAAACTATAAAAACAAATTTTGGACGGCACAAAAAGTGTTTTTAAGGGTATATTTAAACAAATAAAAATAAAAACAAAAATAAAAAATTAGGGGGTTTTAAAATTTTGATGGGCAAAGCTTGCCCTAGGTCCGCCGCCGGAGGGAGTGAGATTCAGGCCTGCGCGCGCATTGAGGTAAAGCAGTGGGGACATTTTGTATTGTGCAAAACATCCCCACTGAATTACTTAATTGGGGACGTTGCAACAGTAAAACAACCCCTCTTTTTTAAAGAGATTGTTTTACTATTAAAATAACCCCACTAAGGGTCGTTTTCACAAAATGACCCTAATAAAAATGTTCCCGGAGTACTATCAGGCTCTTTTCACAACCTTAGACCCGACAAGAGAGGACGAATGCTTGGGGGCATTGGAAGAGAAAGTTACGGCTGAGACAAATGCACTGCATGGTAAGTTTGCATAGCCATAACGCAAATAGCTTTGTATAAATCCCCAGGCCCGAATGGTTTTGCTTCGTGCTTCTACAATAAATTTTGGCCAATTATTGGTAAGGAGGTATGTCAAGCAGTCATCTTTTGTTTAAATTCGAGTAGATCCCTTGAGTAGATTAATGATACGAATATTGTGCGCATCCCTAAAAAGAAATTGTCTGCTATGGTTATGGATTTTAGACCTATTAGCTTATGCAATGTGATTTACAAACTAGCAGCAAAAGTCATTACTAATAGACTCAAACAGGTTTTACCTTATATTATCTCTCCGAATCAAAGTGCTTTTGTATCTGGTAGACATATCAATAATAGTGACTTACCGAATTGGAATGCTACTCCACACCAAGAGTTCATGGTGAGAAGTGCCTACCACCTTCAAAGGAAGTTAATTACATCTACTAAAGGGGAATGCTCCTGGGCACAACAACACAATTCTATGTGGAAGCAAATTTGGCAGATGAACATTCCTATTGTCGTGAAGGTGTTTACGTGGTGAGCATGCCACAATGCTCTTGCAACGAAGTCTAATCTATATCGAATGAAGATTATAGAGGATCCTTTATGCCCCATCCGAGGTATCGAGACAGAAACTACGGGGTGTTATGGAGCTATCCGGCAGCAAAGGACATATGGAGTAGGTGTAATAGCCAAATACAAAAAAAGGAGTATCATTCATGAGGAATTTATTTTCATATGGGAGGAGCTTCTTGGACGCCTGAACAAAGAGGATATGGGACTTATGGCCGTGCTTGCACGACAATTATGGTTCCGTCATAATGCCCCATTGTGGTTGGGTGTGCCGCAGATTCACTGGAGGCTTTTCAAGCAACAAGCTCTCGGAAAGATGAAGTTGCCACTCAGGTAAATGCAAATAATCTCAAATGTGAAGCCCCTAATGAAGATTATGTTAAAGTGAATTGGGATGCTGCTGTGGACTTAAATAGAATGAAGATGAGGATCAGGGTATTGTTAGAGATGGGATGGGAGAGGTCTTGGCAACTTCTGTCTTCGCCAAGAGATCACATCATTGAGCTAGATATAGCAGACGTTATGGCGGCATTGAGAGCAATCTATCTATGTCGTGAACTATGATTTTATAGGAGTGGTCCTAGAAGGAAATGCTCTACAAGTTGTGCAGACATTTAGGAAAGATGGAGTCAGTATGGACATCTTATTGAGGAAGCTCGAGGGGTATTAAATTGTCTACAAAGATGGAAGGTCAACCTTGTTAGACGACACTTCAATGAAGTAGCTCACTGCCTTGCAAAAGAAGCGCTTTCTCTTCCAACGGAGCAAGGTTTTACTAAGGAAATCCCCCGGTTTATTTCGACTATTATCTTTGATGAGCGTTGTGCTTAATTTTGTTTTGCTATTTATAAAAGTCGCTCTATTCATTTAAAAAAAAAATAAAAAATAAAATACCCAATTTGCAATGTTTTTCAAATACAAAATTTAAAATTAAAGAAAAATAAATAAATGCCATGGGATGAGTGGATCTCCATGGTTTTGGATTTTCTTTAATATATATATATATATAATTTTAAAAACATTTTGACTATTTTACAGTATTTCATCCCAACATTATATTTTAAAATATGTGTTTTTTTTTTCCTCCCTCCCTCACATAAATAGTTTCTTTTTTTCCAGTTTAATCCTATATTTTCACGTCGCTTTCCCGATTTGGATTGTTAAAGCAAGTAAAACATTTGGGGGTGCTAATAAATGAAGAAAAGAATGTGACAAGTCCATAATATTTTGAAATTTTTATGATGTTATATCACTTACAATTGTTTTTTGAAACATGTTATTAGAGTCTGTCAAGCACTAAAAAAAAAATTTAATAACATCCAATCACGTGCTAACAAATTGTAAAGAAAGTAGATTTAGCATTTTTCTATCATTTCTCTCTACAATTCTTTTTCATGCCGCTACTTATCCATTCGTACTGTGTCTTTAAGAACTTCTGAAAATTCCGGGCATCGCCGCTTTAACCAGTACTATCCTCCCACTTTTCTCTCGTTTCACAAAGACAGCAAAAATGTTCCTCAGTAGGGCAATGACTCTCTGGAGCTACACCTAATGCCTATAGTACGGTTGCTTTAATGATGAAGATTATGCAGGTTTCCCAATCTACACTCACTAAATGAAGCGTGGAGAACACACTCCAATAAGATTTGTCCTACATTAATACACCACATACTTATCCTAGAGAAATATTACAATTTAATAAAATTCTCATATTTTGTCTTAGCAAAAAGCATATGGTCTAATTTAATGGCAATGTACCCTTTGCCACCTAAGATTTTGATGAATAAAATATAAAAGTTTTATTAGATTCTAGCATATTTTTTTATCTTATTATACCGTCACATTAATATAATTGAATAAAAGTGAAATATATTATTACTCCTACCTAATACCCTATCATGTTTGTTTGTTTATTTTTTTTTTAATAAATAAATTAAATCACAATACATTTTTAAAACATAAAATACTTTGTTATAAATCCGCATCTTTTCTTATTATATAAATATTTTGACAAAATAAGTGCTTAAATTTTACAAAAGTCAGAATTAATTTATTATTTTAAACAAACATTAGGGTGGCTATGCCTTAACGCCTACTTTTTTGTCTTTTTTTTTTCTGGCTTTTTTATTTTTTTTATTTTTTATTATTACAAGGCTTTACATCCTTTTAAATTTCTCAAAATAAGCATATATACTTATACTCCATGGAAAACAGTTTCTTAAAGTGGACCACGCCAAAATAAATTTTCAAAACTATTTTTATCTTTCTGTTACATTAAAATTTTTATTTTAAAAAATTAAAACAAAAATACTCTTTAAAACAGACATACCAGTAAGAGATTTGGTTTAGTTATTATAGAACCGGAAACTTGTTGAGTTAAACAGAAAACATCAATTTCGTAAAACAAAGAATTTGGGTCTAAAAGAAAACACACGCGCCTTGTAAGTAGTGGGCAGCCAGGTTTTTAAAATTAGTATATATATATAAAAGATGTATACTTATATTCAGGATAAAACAAGTTATTAATTGTTATAATCATTGTTTTATTTCTAATAAATTAAATTATAGAAAACTATACTTACTCTCTTTCAACTTTCACCTGATTTACAATGTTTTTCAAATACAAAATTTAAAATTAAAGAAAAATAAATAAATACCATGGGATGAGTGGATCTCTATGGTTTTGGATTTTTTGTTTTAATTTATTTAACTTAGAAACATCTTGACTATTTTATAGTATTTTATCCAAAAATATGAGATGAGTTATTTTATGGTCAAAATTTTTATTTCATATATTTAACGGAGTATATAATGTTACGTGAAGAAATTTATTTTGTATTTGAAATAACATTAAACCTTTATATATAGAGTCATATACTCGAATCAGGCATTAAGGAAAATGTTGTACCCAAAAAAAAAAAAAACTTTAGGGTGTAGTCTGTAGATGATGGCTATAGGCCAAATTATCTAAAATGTATGTTTTTTCTATTTTCTTTATCTCCTTTTATTTTATTATCAGTTGATATATATATATATTCTTGGTTGTTTCATTAAATAAGGCGTGGCAATCGGATACCATTCCGAGTTGGAATAAAAAACCGATCAAAACTTCATCATGAACCCAATGGGTTGGATGATCAATTCATCTACTTTGAATTTGTGTAGGTGCTTTGGTCGTGGATTGTACTTTTTATTGTTTTTTTTTTTTTTGCTTTACTATTAATTCCTATTTTGATTTTTTAAAGATTTTGAACCCGACTAGAAAAATAGGGCATGTGTCAAAAACACTATTTGTTGAGATTGAATTATAACCCCACTTCAAATTATATATATATATATATATATATATATATGGACCCATATTTGCCACAAGCTTAGATCATGCACTTTTTGAAGGAAAGTAGAAATTGGTGATCAAGGTTTGCAAATGGAAGAAATTGGATCCTGATGCCACTCTTTGTCTTTGAAGAAATTAGATACACAATTTCTGAAAATTAGTTTGCAGTGTCCGGATAAAGTAGGGATTATAGATTAGTTTGCGAATTATGGACCAAATCTTTTAAGCCTCAATGAGTTGGAGCCAAAATTTATAACGAGTAGAGAGCCAAACATGCTGAGAATCATATTATAGCTTGCTAAAAAAAAAAAAAAGATTTCAAATGAATGGTCAGGGTCATGGCTTATGAGAGATGGAGGGCATTCACCAGGGACAAGGATCCTCTCCATTTCAAATGAAATTGAGATGATCTACTTAATTACTTTAGGAAGGTAATTTTGTCATTTTACATTTTTTTTTGACAAAAATACCCCTTAAAAATAACTAAATGGATCCCCTCCATGTCATTTGAAATGGAGAGGATCCTTCTCTGTTCACCCGGGAAGGGGAAGCTGAATTTTTGGGAGGATCTCAAATCTATTCTACACCTTATTTGGGTTTTTTTTTTTTTTTTTTTTGGTCTTATTTTATTTTTTAAAAAAAGGTTTGATGTGACGTGGATGACAAGACTACACCACATTAGCACGAGACGGATGGAAGGAGAAAAATACATATGTTATAGTGCAATAAAAAGATCATATTTTACCATAAAAGTCCTAAGTGACAAAATGCCACATCATCCTTTGTTTTTGGTTTTTTTTTTTTTTCCTCCAAAAATTCAAAATCAAATTGCAAGATGTTTTCTCCAATTCTATCATTTAATATACTTTATTGAGAAAAAATTATTTCTGACTTAGGTTTTTTTTTATTGGTTAAAAAATATGTCCTAGAGTTTATGTCAAGAGTTGACGGGAGATTATAGAGGAAATCATTAAAGAGATTGTAACAAGGCATTAGATGATGTTTTATGTCGGTGGTAGATTATGGCACTAAAGTGGCAACAACTATTCTTATAGTTCCACGTGATGTTACGTCTAGGGTTATAGTCACGATTAAGGGTGTTGATTGGAAAAAGATGGCAAAATACAAACACTTTTATTTGATATTCTCTTTTTTGCTTTCCTTTTTTCCAAACAAATAAATCAAAATACAAAATAATCAAAATTACTTTCAATTTTGTGTCGCATTAAATCCTTTTTCAAATAATTTTTTTTTTTTTTAAAAAAAAAAAACCTTCTATTAACATTTTTTTTGTGTAACAAACTTTGGAAATTAATTAGAAAACTCCACTTTTCCAGTACTTTTAACAGGGACAAATAATATGACAAAAATCCAGATGTGTAGGAAATTTAAATTATATATTGGCACTAAATCTCAACCTTATTGCCAATGTAAAACTAGTTAGAAGCACTGTGCAGTATGTATAGATGAGATTGGAAGATATTCGAACATAAGTCTAACAACTAAAACTCACAAAACTCTCCCTGCCTTGGGGATTTCCCGAATGACCATCTCATAGGGTAACCAGTACAGGTTACCGAAGCTTGACCTCAAGATTTTGTGCAAACAGGATCAATAAATTCTTCAGTGTTCAAATAATGTTTCCCTCGATACCCTGCGTACACCAATATCATCAAAGTAATTAAAAATTGACGTAAGTTGGCTAGAGTGATGCGACAAGATTGAGGAAACGAGTCTACTCATCAATAGTCGGTGCTTTTGCAAAAATCTGGCTTGTGGAAAAAATGTTAATATAATTACAAACCAGATTAACCTACTTTTTTCCTTTTTTTTTTTTTTTTTGATGGGCCAAAGTTCTATAAGAACTAGACCTTCAGATGCCCAAGTTCTCCATTGATTAAACTTATGTACGACAAGTGCAGAGAGGTTCATTCCTCAGATTAATTAATGCCTTCTTTTTATGATTATTTGAATCATCAAGTGGAATTGTACGTCTATTCTCTTCATGACACTCAAGAATTCCAAATATGCAGAAAAATCATTCAAACATAGAAAAAAAATATTATAAGCAACTGATTCCCCACACTGCACAATGGAGGGAAGGTGCAACGTACTTGGACCCGTGGATCAAAATGGCAAGATCCTTGGTCATTTTGCCCGTCTCCACAGTCTCAATGCATACAGCCTCCAACTTGTGAACAAAATCCAGCAACCTTTCGTTTTTATCTAATTTGCCCCTGGGAAAGAAAAGGGAGAAAAAAAAAAAAAAAAAAATTGATTGGTACAATCAACAGGCTAAGGTGAATATACAAAAGAATCCAACATAAATATTGATATTGTTAAATGGCACTGAAAGCTAATTATATATAAAGGGTAGAGACCTCTGCAAACTCACCATAGTTTAATACGATAATTCACATAAAAGTAAACATGCAGTCACACCTATGGCAAGTTTTAGAGAGCTCTTGCTGGAGGGGAAAAAAAAATAGAGGAATACTACACACACTCCCACTCTCACACTTCTTGATGTGGCACTAAAAGTCACCATTGAATCTAAGATTCAATAGTGATTCATCCAAAATCTAAAAGTAATTTTTAGCGTCAAGAAGTGAGCACTTTGGAGTGTGAGAATGCGAGTTTGTGCAGCATTTCTCAAAAGAATAATATTTAAACACACACCACCCCTAAAAAAAAAAATTTTTTAAAAAAAAAAAAAAAAAAGAGAAAGTAGAGGTGGTAGATAATCCCTAAAAATGTAGAAATGCGATTCAATAATTATAAAGTAACATACAGATAATTATATAGAGTAACATACAGTGTTTTTTAAGATGTGCACAAATTGCGGTTATTAAGATTTTGCATGCACAATCCCAAGACCAAAATATTAAGGTCAGCATTAATAACAAAAGACAGAAAATCAGATACAAACCATCACACAGAAGTCATGAGGAATAGGAGCCAAATCCTGCATGAAAGAAACCAAGATTCGGTCAATTTCACTAAATAATGCATAGAACTAATGACCACTTTATAGTCGTTCGTATTAACAAAGACAAGGGGTCCATTCATATATTCAGTTCAACATTAGGCGTTGCACTCAAGAACTTTAAGAATGACCAATCATATATAAAGAGAACTATATCATACATGATTGAGCAGTAGAGTTCCTTATTTTGTACTAGACTAGGGTCAGGTTTAGCATCCATCTTGGCATCCCATTGCATCAGCAGAGTTATAACCACAGTATTCCACTTATTGCTACAGATGAAAACTTTTATGCAGCAAGTACGACTGTTTTTTTTTTACCTAATTTTGCTTTCCTAGGGCCCTAAATTGATGGGGAGCTGACAGTTGACCGATGGTACAAACCCAAGGTAACCAACACTGAATAAGTAAAGCAAAATCTCCATAAAAATGAAGAAACAAAAACGAATAAATGAATGGCTAAAGGAAGTAGCAAACACATTGCTATCAGTACAAATGAACAGCCAAATCTCACAAGACCATTCGTATATTTTTTAAGGAAAAAACTCAATTGAAGCGTTCCATTTTTAAACCAAAATTATTCTAATCCCTAGTCATTAGCCATTTACTTGTACAACTTCTTGAACCAATAACCCATTCAAGAGTATAATTATAAAAAATATACGAGCCAATACACTTCATTATCATGAGCACAAAAAATGGCGCTATGGCCACAACAAAGAAAATGTCCAAAATGGTTATGTAGCAAACACCTAAAAAGTTAGAATAGGTTCTTCAACAGCACCTTGAGCAATTAAATCACTTTTCACATCCCCATCATAATTTTTGCAAGCCCAAACATATCCACATTCGCTTTTTATTGGATAAGCAACCATGTCATCTATTAACTGATATTCATACCTGAAATCCACATCAACCTTCAGTTAACCATTTGAAAATATGCTAAGCGCACAAAAAGAAAGCCTGAGTTCACAGTGGACAAAACGAACCATATTGAATTCTCTTCAAACATTTGCTTCCACTTCTCTTCATAGACCTCCTGGTATATGTCCTTAAACCTGTAATAGTAATTGTGAACACTGCTCTTTACAGATTGAAATTGGAGGCTGACAGAATATACCAAAGAAGGTCTATAGTTCAGATGAATTTGGGAAAGAAACAGCGATTGGAAAAGAGAAAGAAAGATCACCTGCCATCATATTTTTTGAGAATTGTGTTTTAGGTGATCAAGTAAAGGGGCCACTTCTTGCAAATGCCATCGACATGGACGATTCAGCAAAAACTCGGATAGACTGACAACGTACATAAAATTTTGACAAAACAGCAAAATCAACATATTGAAAGGCAAACTTAAAGGATAGAAAATGTGATTAGACAAACCTCATTAACATTATACATAGCAAGCCCTATGCCTGGTCCTTTAAAATCAAAAACATCAAGTTCCACTGGCGTGTTTCCGTCTTCGGGGCCTGAGGGATAGAAACAGAGAGATGAATTGCTGAGAAACATTAAATACTTGTGAGAATAGAAAACTTTTCAGCTCATCTATGAGTTTGAATCAGCTTACCAAAAACCATTTTAAGCTTTCCTGGCCCTTCAATGACCGCATCAGTGGCACGATACTGATCGCCAAATGCATGCCTACCAATACATATGGGTTTCTTGTGAGTTGGAAATGAGTAGTGAACAGCATTTCACAATTTTTGCTTCACATTTGATATTATGAGAGAAACAAAACATTGCCAGTAACAATTCGGGGAATATTACGGCATACGATAGGTTCACAGAAAACAGTACCTACAGAAGTTAGCAACCCTTTCATTAGGAAAAAAACTGGGAAAAAAAAGGTCTCACAAAAATTGACTGAAAAGATGATGCATTGACGTAAAATTATATTTTTTGGGTGACACATACCACATCCATTCAATACAGATGCAGGATCAGATTCCACAAAAAAAATTATATTCAATATCCTCTGCTTAATAAGAAAAGTTGCTATTTGAGTAGATAGTAGGTTCTATCAAATTTGTACCGCAGACCCAATTCCAGCTTTCGCTTTTGAACACACCACCATCTCCCTCCCCCCAAAAAAAACAAAAGAACAAAAAATATATAAGCAAAATACACCGCCATCTCCATCCATTTGGCATGCCCGTGAGGACTCCACTTGTTTCTTTTTTAGATGAATAAGTATTTCATTAAACCAAAGCTCAAAATAGAGCAACTCCACAGCACAGATACAACTCCTTCCAAAGTCAGGGGACACAACCCCTTACAAAGAAAAACAGAGGAAACAACCCCTCACAAAGCAAAAAACAGGGGAAACAACCTACAAATC
>NC_081545.1:34442519-34506870 GCF_901000735.1 Corylus avellana
CCCACTAAGCCTCAACACCAGAAAAACAGAGATTGTCGCTCCAGAGATTGTCGCTCTGTCTCCCAAAGTCCAAAGCGAGTGAAAATGAATGATTTCCCCGGCGGTGAGGGTGAGAGCACCAATGTTTTCGCCGGCGGTGAGGCTGAGAGCAGCGACTGGGTCGAATGGGTCGAAACGTTTTTATCGGAAGATATAGGAACAATTTGGGCGAAAACGTTTCCTGAAAACGATGGCTTGGACGCAATTCTCCCCCAAAAAAACGTTGAATCTGCTGATTTATACGAGCCTGAGATGGCTAAATTCACCTTTGAAATGGAACCATTTCACCCAAGTCCGTCACCATCCAAAGGTGACCGAGTCGACTCAGTTATCAGCGATTCTGTAGACTCAATCTTGCAGATAAGCAGCTACCAGAACCCTACGGCTTTTATCCCGCAGTCAAACGTTTCTGAGACTCCGCGCAAGCGCCGAAAGGTAGCCGACCGGATGAACGTGCTTGAGAGTCTAATGCCATGGCGCAACAAAATGAAGAGGGCCGACATGCTTAAGGAGTGCTGCAAGTATGTCAAATACCTCCAAGCTCAACTCAAGGCTCTCCAGTCCATGCCTGCCCACAGCTCTTACTGTACCTCTTCTTCGGGAGATTCAGACTTCCTGGGGAAGGTGAGCCGGAACCAGATGCTACAATTCCTTGTCAACTCTCCCATCTCCCAAATAGTACAGTACTCCAATGGACGCTGCATCTACTCGGAAGAGCAGCTATCGGCGGCTTTTGCTAGGTGTGGCTTTTGACCATATGATTTTCTTGTTTTAGGTTTTTGTAATTAATAGGTTACTGCAAGGTTGAAGATGACTAGGTTACTGAAGACCGAAGGTGTTTAGGACTGAAGGTTGAAGATGATGGATCCAGCTTTTGAAGATTTTTGTAATTAATAGTTTAACCAACGGTTGTGATTGAACTTCTCGAGATCTTAAAAAAGTAATTTACTTTTAGTTTTTACCGGTTAACCATGGTTGAATTACTGATTAATTAACGCTAAATTAATTACTGGTTGAATTACTTCTTCATCTCCATTTTCTCTCTCCAATATGTCTTTTACCTCTCTACCGATTAATTAACGTGGCAATCTGCAGACATGGTTGTCCAAGGCAGTAGATCAAATTCACGACTCACACTATTTTTTTTGTTTTTCTCTCACTGTAAGTCTGTAATTAGGTCAGAGTAACAAAGATTGAAAAGAATACTAGAAAGGTTGAAGACCACGAATACAAAAATTCACCGTTTCTAAAATTTAAACACTGTAAAACACGTTATTTCATTGAAGCTTAAGGCAGTTTGTTAATCATTTGCGCATGTCCGCACCGTTTGATGAGAAGTTTAAATCCTTACGAGGTATAATTGTTGAAGGCTTAAATGCATGAGTTGAATTTTTTATTTTTTATTTTTTATTTTTTGACTTTGAGCTAACGGTACTGACTTCAATTTGTCAAATTGAGGTATATATGGATTTTTTATTTATTTATTTTTTTTAAAGCATCAGTATTTTACTATATAAATTTTACATTTTTTCCTTAGTTAGGTCATTTATTAATATTCAAATTGTTTTAATATATATATATATATTACAACAAATTTTTATATATACAGTACTTTTACGTATCAAAGAGAAAATATATATATATATATATCGAAGTCAGACTCTTTCATAATATTAGAGTAAGTGATATTGGATCAAATACTGTCTTTAATTTGTATTTCTAATATAGAGTAAGTGATATTTTAATTTCAGCATTTTCAAGTGCCAATTTCTTAGCATTTTTGTCCATGTGTCACATTCACATCCAATTAAAAAAACCAAAAACAAAAAGAACAAAGATCAATTTTTTATGTTAATTAAGTTTTTATATTTAGATTATTCTTTAAAATTAATTGATTATATATATATAATTTATGTTATATATTTTAATTATACGAAATATATAATTGTATTTATATGATATTATGGGGAAAAAAAAAACAATGGTTTTATTGAGCTTAATCCAAATTCTAAATTAACGTCTTATGAAGCGAAGGTTACTAGTTCGAATCCTTCTCCCTCCCTCTTATGTAGACATGTCAAAAAAAAAAAAAATTACTGTATTAGGCGTCACAAAATAAGTTGTAAGTTCATTAAAGATCAGAAGCACTTCACAGTTTGTGATAAAGGACAAAAAATTTTGACAAATTTGTTGGTGAAATTTCTTCCCACTCATTTTATCAATTATAAATCTACAAACTAATTCAATTGATACATCATACCTATTGTTTTGTTTTGTTTTTTTTTTTTTTTTTGTTACTAACACTTAAATGATATATATATATAATCTTTTATCTTAATATGTTTCTTATTTCCTACATGAGCTCGATAAATTTACCAAAGACGAAAATAATTTATTTGATATTATGAATGACTAGTTAGGGAGGGGGACCTTGTGCATTTTCCGCCTTAGGACCTTTCATATTCTTCCTAGTATTTAATTGAAATTGGCGTTAGAGAAAATGTCATGCACACGATCAAATTCCTAGCATTTAGTCTAATAATAATAATAATAATAATGACAGTTGAAACTTTATATCATGTATTTATTCACTTTTTTGTCAAAAAAAAAAAATATCATTTTAAAAATTAAGTATACAAAATAAGACTTATTTTACATACTATAATGACAAAACAAATTCAATTTAGGGTTAATTACCTGTTTTAGTACCTAAGTTTGCACATTTTTATTTTTTCACACATGAGGTTTAAATTCTATCATAAATATTAAATACTACATGACTTACGGAAAAAGACTAACTTGGTAAGTACATATTATCTAAGTTCGACTTAGTGTATATTATTGAAAATCAAACTCTCGAGTAGGTTTGAAAATAAAAAGAATTGAACTTAAATATATTATCTAGCTTGGTGATAAGTGTTGTGTCAAAAAGATTGTTTAACCCAAGTATCAGTTATTGCAAGTAATAAATTTTTGATGAAACCAAGGTCGATTCTTAGGAAATGGTAGACATGCGAACAAAATTTATATTATCATGTAAAAAAATAAAGAAAGTTTATTGTTGTTTTCTCATTAATGTAAAGTTGAGCAATGGAGTGAAATGTAAAGTAAAATTAAATTAACTAAAATAATTAATTAAAATGTGGTTAAGAAACAAATTAATTAGGAGAAAACCACTAGTGCTTCAATGATCCATCTAAAATTATTTTACATGTTCTTGAGATATTGTAAACTAGACTAGATTAGTAAAGGCAGAATCACCCCTTGCACGTGTTTTTTTTCTTACAAGAAAAACAAGTATCTACTCTTGCCAGTTGATTCTGATTTTCAGGTATTTCTAATGTTCTTATTTTCTCTGTATATTGTTAATTTTCTCCTTCTAGTACTTTTTTGTGACTCGGTTAATGGAGGGAAAGCTTGAGTGGTAGGGCGCGCGTGTCAGAGGCTCGTTCAAGTACGGAAGATCAGCCGATTCTGAGACAAATCAGGCCTTTGGCATTGGACAATGGAAATGATGCCAACCTTCCCACGTGTCACTCGCCTAAGCCAAAGTACAACCCACCCCCACTTCCCATGTCCCTCAATCCTATCCGGTTCTATAATCTTCCCTGGTCCCCACTGAATGGAAGGTCAACATAGACAGCTTCGAATTCATCGTAGGGCCACCACAACAAAAACCTTTTTATCTTTCTGGGGACGATTCTAGTATTCTACTGTAACTTGGTCTTCTGAATCCACCTGGTCCAATGACATTTCTCCACATTTCTTCTATACTCCCCCCCCCCCTGCAAACACTTTGTCAACCCCCGCACTTTTGCCACCTGTCCCAGTTAACTAAAGCCAAAACCCATTGGGCTTAATCTAACACAAACTTCTTGGCCCGAAAGGATCATTTACGCTGTAAACAGCAAGATCTATAACCCCACCAATTAAGGACAAAAATTTCCTACAGATGCGTTGGTGAAATTTCTTCCCATTCAGTCTCCTTTTATCAATTTTTAAATCTACAAACTAAATTGATACATCATACCTGTTGTTTTTTTTAAAAAAAAAAATTTATTATTATTATTATTATTATTATTATTTATTAATACTGAATTGTACTAACCTATATATATATAATCTTTTTCTTATTTCCTACATGAGTCCTGTAAATTTACCAAAGACAAAAATGGTTCATTTGATATTATGTTTGACTGTCCGAAAACCTGCCAAGCACCCTGAGTCTTCAAATTATCCTTTATTCTCTGCTTGAATTCCCTATAATTCGGGAGAAGAATTACAGGAATCCCAATTCCCTCAAAAGAGTTTACCTGGTTTTTTTTTTTTTTTTTTTTTTTAAAAAAAAATTTCTAAAATCTGTCATTCATAAATGGGTGACACGAAGGCAATCATGGGTTCAAACTTGTATCACATAAACGAATTGTTTCCATTCATGTGCAGAGTAACTACTCTTTTGCTCTCTTTCGTCAAAAGTTGCCTAAAAGATATTTACTTTTTTCATTAATTAATGTTAAAGTATAACAATACTGTTTTGTTCACGTTAATGACTCTTAAAAGTTAGAAACATGCCTTATAAGAGATAATTTCAAATGTCATAAAAGACCGACTTTCCTTTGATCCAATAATTAATTTTCTTTAAAATGAAAATTACAATTAGTATTTAGTCCTATATATATATATATATATATATATATAAGGCAAGAGAAACAAAAGACATGGCTTTTGTTGGACGGTACTACCCTCCTGAAGCATTCTCACATCTGTGGAGGAGTTAAATTAAACTAGAATTAAATTTGCTTCTTGGGTTGTCTTCTCATCAATGCTTCAAAGCTCCATTTCTAATCACAGAAAACGCTCCCTGACCAAATAGCGTCGGCAAAGGCCACCAACCACCTAGAATTCCAACCAAAGTGATCATTTCTTCTTTTAGTTCGACTCTAGCAACGCAGAGAAGCTTATAGTCTTGGACTTCAACTCTTTTGGCATATAATGACTGCAAATCAAAATATCAGTAGTAGTTTTTTTTTTTTTTTTTGAAACAAAATATCAGTAGTAGTTACAAGCGGGTAAAAGCAACTTCGTTTTTTTTTTTTTTAAAAGGGGATGTATTTCAACAACAAATAAATTAACGGACCAGAAATTTTTTTTGTACAGAAGTAAGAACATGCAAAGAAACACAATCCATGTACACGGGTTGGAGGTATGCAATAAAAACACCCTAGAAGACTCAGTTGACGACTTTTTATCCAGAGCCAATAAGTTGATCCACCCATTCATATTCTCAATTATCAGATTCCAAATTGTAATTAATAAACCAAAGTGCATGCAGCTCATCAATATGTCGATTATTGTCACAGCTGAGACAAAGGTACTCTAAATTTAGGAATGACTACACAAGTGCCCATGAGAAACTGCCGATCGGTAAGTGTAAGAAAGAGAAAATTGGAAAACACATCATATACTTGTGTATCTTGTGTGCTCTTTTTATTTCTTATAAATATCACATGGCAGTCTCTCATGGCTACTGGAAAATACACTATCATCGAATGGGCACATACATGAAACGGGTGGAACCAAATCTTTCAAGGAGAATGTATATTTGCAAGCCTAATTAAGCAATCCCAGGAGCCTAAAAACACTCACACTAGGTGCTGTGTAATGGACATATACATCACATTTGCATACCATAAAAACTGGAGATCTTTGCTGACAACTCTAAGATTTGTATAGCAACAAGAATTAAAAGAAAAATAATGAAAACAGATGGACACACACCTTTATTTTGTATAAGTGAGGTTCTTGGCGCATAGATTGATGACATAACTGCAACATGCAAAGTTTGAAGTCAAGAGCTTGCCCAGGAGTAGCCATGCATGGAGTCTTTTCAACACACACACACACACACACATACACCTTTATTTTGTATAAGTGAGGTTGTTGGAGTAGCCATGCATGGAGTCTTTATATTTGATGCATGTAGGAACAAACAAAAAAAAGTCAATCCTGAGTATCAACCCGACAGCTCAACAAGAGGACATATTATCATATATTGCTACCTCACTGAATAAAGCCTTGGTTCCCACTTAAATTTAAAGCAGCTCCAATAAATTATAAAGGCCATTGGTGCACTAAAAGTATGTATAACCATATCGGCCTCTAAGATTGTCATAATGGTACTGGTGATGATGATAATAACCATATGGTAAGGATTATACATAAGAGTATATCAATAGAAGTGAAAATACATACCCTCTGAGATAAGCAAATATTGATTGAAAGTTACATTTTCACATTATGCTCAACATAATTACATAAGTTATCATCTGTTCGAAAATCCACATTTCTTGAGCTCACTGAGTCAAACACTAGGAGATGCATTGCCTCCCAATACCCACTAGTTTGTACATGCCATCATGGATTAGACTTTAGAAAGTCGCTTGTTGGACTTTCTCTCAAGTCATAAGCTATCAATAAATAACAAAGTAATAGTGGAATGCATCCTTACCTGATCAACAAATGCATAGACTGAGAGAGGACTGGGATTTGTGCTGAGTAGTAATAGAGTAATTTTAATTGCAATTAGTGCAATTGGATGATCCAAGTTAGTCAACACGGTAAGAAAGAAAAAAACAGGTAGCCACAATTTCCTTGCAAACATCCAGAAGGCCTTTGGATCTTCTTCCTCATCTGAAGCATCCAACAACTGGCGATCATCCAGCAAAATATCATGACCTACATTATTGAAAATTCAAAGCATGGAAGTTAGATACAGGCACAAATTTGAAAGGCTGCGAGACTTTAAAATGGAACACAAAACCCATAATACTAGCAGCAATGTTCTGCTCACAATCCATAGCACAAGCAACATGAGGCCAAGCGGTTTTTGATCCGAGCACAACTGACACAACAAATATGCTTCCAATGCTTAGTTTACTCCCTGAAAGAATTCCATTGCAACAACCATATTACAATTAGAATTGGATGCATACTAAACAAATAACATATTGAGGCCAATATTTCTTATTGCATTAGTAAGGACATAGGTTTCAATTCTCAATAAAAGTAAATAAAGCAACAAAGTAGAAGTCCAGAAAGCAACCACCGTTAAACCCTATACAACAAATCTTAATGGTATAGCATTTCTAACAAAAGATTAGATGGATGATATATGATAGCACCACAGAACCCATCTCATGATGTAATCATTTGCCTTAAAAGACCCTCCCTTGCCAAAGAGTTAACCTCTACATTTTCCCAATAGATTAAAACTGTCTACTCAAGTCAAGCGTAAAGATACAAGTTCTGATATCCCCAGCGCTAATGCAAACATTATCAGAACATCATTCCTATTATTGGGATAAATGATTATTTAATATCCTATCATAGCAAAAGTCCTGAGATCGAGTTTCGTCCCCCATAATTCATCTTCTATTTTATTTTAATATCTTAGAATAAATTTAAATTAAACTTTTCGGATAACGGTGATTTAACACTGTTGATTTAACAAAACCACAAGATTTTGCATTATTATAGCACTCGATATTAATTAGAGCAAGTTACCTGAAAAACGGAAATACTTTCTTTGCGTAATTAATCTACTACGCTGAAATGTCGAGGAGGCAGGGTTGCGAAGAGCAGGTTCAAGGTCCTTTATTAACGTCTTTAAAGGTTCGAATTTGGCATAAACTGCGAGCAAGTAATAGCAGATTGATGAGATAAACAAATTTTGTGAGTATAATCCACAGAGAGAGAGAGAGAGAGACTTACAGAATTTTCTTGAATGAGAGATTGGGGGATAAGAAGAGGTTATCGCAGCGAGAGATTGCGTAATTGGACGAAGAAATTTGGCTGTGGTAGCCATTTTCACAGTACCATTTCTTGTCTCAGAAGAGGATTTTTCTTCACAGGCTCAAATGGATCTTTTGGCGAATCTACGATTACGCTGAGAATTTAAAATAATAAGAATATTCGATTTTCATTTTAAAAGAGAAAACAAGGGAACCGTCGTCGTTTTGCTTTACCATATTCCATAAAGCCGTTTAATCTTTTTTCCTTTTAGATATTGCCACGTAGATGATTTAGGTTGATGTCATTGTAGCCTATTAAGGCGGAACTGTCCTATTGAGGCGCCATATGGCGCTACCATAAATGCAGTTCCGGTTTGTTTGTTTAAATTTTGACACGTCGCCTAAATAAACATAGAAATATCTATGAAGAGGCAAAAGGCGTTGAGAAAATATCTTCCTCTTTTTATTTTTTTTTTATTTTTTATTAAGTAACATCTTACTCTTTGATTCCTTGAAAAGATGAATGGAAATATCTATGAAGAGAATTAGGGCCGAAGTCTGAAGTTTGAAGACAGCTTCCGATCGAGTACTCAACGTTTGGCAACAGAGAGAACCCAAAAAGATCATCAAAGAAGTATGTCGGTCTATGTTGTCTCAGTTGGCCAAATTTCAGTGCCAATAGCTTCCCAAGTGCATGGCCATTTGGACACAAGGAAGCCCATGTCAAGGTGACAAAGCCTGGAATTTGTACATGATTTTTGTGTGTGGTGTCAAATACAAATACAAAATTTGATTTTAGATTGTAGATGACTTTTGTATGTGGAGTCACTAACACTCCTGTCCTGTTCAATGGCTTTCAAAGGTGGAGGCAGAGATGCATTGTGATCAGATGTCACTATAACAAGAGGCCAGGGGGAAGAGCAAGTGCAGAGAAGAAGAATTACTATGAGTTGCTTGGAGTTTCTGTCGATTCAAACGCCCAGAAAATCAAAGAAGCTTACAGGAAGTTGCAAAAGAAGTATCACCCAGATATTGCAGGCCAAAAGGTCATTTCTTTTCAGTTGTTTTCCTACTTCTCCAGATCAATTGTTTTTTACTTAATTATTTCACTAAATAAAAATTGCTCTCTAATTTTGTAACTAAACTTATTAGTAAAAGTTGTAATAAGACTAGCAGCACTCAATTCAAAATACTGTATCTGACTGCTAACTTTATTGAGGGTGTTTGTTTAGGGTCATGAGTATACTCTAATGCTGAATGAGGCCTATAAGGTGCTGATGAGAGATGATCTGAGGAGGGAGTATGATGCTTCCATTGGTCAAATGAGAGGACCATATGGGACAAACTACTCTAGCTTAGGTTATAGCTCATGGAAAGGGCCCCTGAGACCCCAAGCTCTATTTGTGGATGAAAATGCATGCATAGGTCATTTCCCTACTCAAAAATCTGCTATTTTTGTCTATCTGCATTGTCCGATCATGGATTTTTTTTTTTTTTTTTTCTTCTTCACCACAGAATTTCTTCATAGTCATTTAACACACACACACACACACATATATATATATATAGCACGGCATTTCTCTACCCAGTGCAATTGGACTGTTGACAGGGTGCAGAGAATGTGTACACCATGCAAGTAACACATTCCAAATGGATGAAGCTCTCGGGTGTGCAAGAGTCAAAGTTCAATATGGAGATGATGACCAAAAAATCGAGGTAAAGCACCTATTAAATATCATGGTCTAAGTACCGAAATGAGGGTTGTGTATAACTACTTGGGGATGAAACTTACAGGTATCAGTTGATTCATGCCCTGTGAATTGCATCCATTGGGTGGATACAGAAGAGTTGGCAGCGCTGGAGTTCCTGATTCAGCCTCAGCCGAAAGAAGGGTATGGTGTATTTGGTGGAGGCTGGGAAAGACCTGCAAATGTTTTTATGGCAGCTAAGTCCTTCACCAAGCAGCTGAATCAGCAGGCTGGCACTCAAAGAAATGGTAGTAACTTTTACCTCTTTCACGATCTAACAACATGAGCTAGAACTCATTGCAACAGTAAAGAGTACAAATGATTTGTTATACGCTGCACTTTTACCCTGTTCTCAAGTAATTAAGGTTTAATTGCAGCACGGGCGAATACTGAAGAAGAAACCCCTGCTCAAGCCGAGGCCCGAGCTAACGCTGTCATGAAAATAAAGATGGAGAGGTTTTCAAGACTCTGGAAATGGATGACACACATTTTTGGATCAAACAAGTTGAACAGAGAGTAGAACATGCAAAGATGGGAAAATGTGATTTGATCATATATATAATCTCCTGAAGAAGCTGCCTAGAGATGTCAATTATAGACAATTCTTCAAATTACGAATTTAGACATTATAACATAAAATGTACAGACCCTGATTCAGGCCAGATGCACCATAAGAAAAGAGGAAGAAGTGCACTGATTACAACTTATGTATACTGAAAATAGAACCAAGCATGTTTTGTTCTATCATTATGGTGACAAATCTTCAATTACAAGTATATTACAACTACAACGGCAGTGCCATTGCAACTTAATAATTATTAAAGACAAAAGCCTCATCAACATGGGTTCATCCAGGACCACGCTCTAGAATAGAATTCATACTTGTACCAGATACGTTTAATATTATAGCTATTGCATCCAACAAGACTGCCTCAGGAAATTTGCAGAGGCACCCCAACACCATTAGAGCATTTTTATCCAGTTAGCCTCACAGGAGCATTGAAAACTCAAATGATGCAAAAACAACACTTCAGATTGATCAAGACTGGACGCAAACATGTCATGGTTCTTACTTTAATGACATCCAACAGCAACATCCCTGCATAAAAGACTTGACAAAAAGTTCCATTTCACCTGATTTCCTCCAAATAATTGAACATCCTCTTAAATCATAGCAAGAACACAATTGCATGATTCTTCGTATGTCCAATTACCAGAGGCTTCCATCAGATTTAATACTGAAATGGCTCCCCACTGTAAGAGAGCCCCCTTACGATTTTGTTCTGCAATTTCTAAATTTAATAGAGCCTGCATTTGCTTGTACCAGCACAAACTGCACACTCTTCTGCATCTCCTGCTACATGGCTTAAACAGTGTTCAATCCTATCATTCACAACATCCTGCAATAATAAAAAATCTAAACTTAGTATGACTACCAGCTGCGTCTATCTAAATATAACTAGCAAGGACTGTCAACGAAGGGGTTCCTCTAGAGTACCACTCGGGTGCTGTTCTCATCAAAAAAATTATGTTATAGAATTTATAAAAATAATTGGGAAATTTTGCAAAATATACTTATTTGAGAATGATCTAAAAAAAAAATCAACATAGAGCACATAGCCCAATTATAAAGTTGAGACAGTTCGATCTTTTGGCAAAGCTTAAGAGATTTTGTTCCAACCTTGGCCGGATAGAAGGAAGAGGAGGAAATTTTATACCACAAGTAGATCATGCAGACCAAGAGGTGCAGTTATGATATATGACACACTAGGGTGTTCTTTTGCAGCTTCAGAAGTCAATGAAGGAATATCCTGTAAAATAACAAAAAGTATGAGCAATCAATCAGGTTTTCTTAATCTATCTTAGATATATAAAATTCTAGTAATCAATTCTCTATTAGATCCATAATCAAGTTATCAAAGGAAAGTAAACTTAGCTACCTTGAGCCAATGTCGTCCAGGTAAGAGAAAAAACGGGCTTACAATCATACGATTTGCACCTTGTTCAACACAAGAACGAAATGCATCTCTTATAGATGGTTCTGCCAACTCCTTCTCACATTAAAGATATTGGAATAAATGAGAGGCTGGCTTTGAAGACATAAAGCACCATGCAAAGCAAGAAAGCATTCTCACCCAAAAGTTAAAGAGTTCCAAGCAGTATTGCTATATGCACTAAAACCTAATAAAAATTATGAGAGCACTACTTATCAACCAGCTTTGTGACAATAATAGGGGGATAAACATGAAAATTTATTATAGTTACAAAATAAACTAAAAATACTGAAAGATTCACTTAGATTCTATTTACATTGCTAACCTACACATATTTGTATGTCTAGATCACAAAGACCAGATGGCAATCACTGAGAATGCTGGCAAAACCAAATTGTACTCATAACAAATGAACTTCAGCACCGAAGCACAACTAAAACTGAAAATGGTTCTGTTTTCCTTAACCTCAGCAAGTAGAACCAAGGACAGGAATAAGATCAACTGTTCACCCCTTTCACAGGTTACTCTACTTTGGTAAGAGACACAGAGAGTCTAGAAATCTCCCACAAAGCTATGTTTGGAACACGATCTAACATGAGGAGAAACTTTCTGTAATTTTTTTTTTTTTAAGTACAAGACAACTACTTTTGAGTGGGCTGTAAATGCATTGTTCATGCAGTACTGAGCATTACTATAATGTTAACAGCACACCCACGCCAATTACACTATCAGCGAACAAGGGACACACTTTTTTCTAATCTTGTGTTCAATAAGAAGAAATTGAGGCCTAAAGTATGCTCGCTTTCAGAGAGTGAAAAAGACCAAAAAAAAAAAAACTAGTTGGTGCTGCTAAAAGATCATTTAATGTACTTCGGGCAACAAAAGCTCCTGAAGTGGATATTGCGGCATTTAAGCATTCTGCATAATGAGGATTCAAACAATCAACCTCACTGAAACAAATATAAATCACCACATGAGAAACTCTCTCCATCATCTCCATTTGGATTTAGCAGCACTAGGCAAAATAATAGATAGTGACAAATAAGTAGATATATAAACTTTGAACTGGTAAATTGAAGCAGAAGAAGACGGGGGTAATTTGTGTAAAGGATTAATGTAAAACACACTAATGAAAAAATAGACTGTACCATGATAGTTGCTTTAGAACTGCAAGTGACAAAAGCCAATGAAAGCATTTAAAGCCGAAAGAATCGAAACCTTTGAAAACTTAACCATGTAAAAATAACATAATAAATGGTTAAACTTCCGTGTGAGCATCACAAACAAAACAAAAGCTCCCTCTGCAACTATTCTGTTTAAATAAAGTAAGCTAGTATTTCTTTCAACAATAAGACAAGATTAAAAGTTTCATTTTCACTTCCTTCCGAAGAAAATTAATAGATAAATAAATAGATAAAATACCATATGAGCAGGCTCGACAATTGGGTATCCAGTTTTCTCTCTAAACATGGCCACGAACTCATCTGAAGTTTTATATAAGAGGACATAACGAGCACATCAGCAATAAAATAAGCTAAACCCACATTCATTTTTTCTAAGATGAATAATGAAATACCAAAACCATTACTCTAATAGCCAAAAAAATCGAACTTGTAGACAAAGGAACGAAGTTTAGAGCTCACTTAGCATGAGATTCGATTCCTTGCGCCGCGAACCGTGGTCGACGATGATCACGCCGTCTCTCTCACCTACCCCATGCGGATTTCTTCTAATCCCAGCTCTTCCATCGCTGAAACACACCCTTCTCGACAAATATATGCTTTTCGAGGGATACCTGGGCAATTCTAGGAACTTGGGCCGTGTCCACGTAAAGCGGGTTCTAGTTGCTTCGCTAGCTGAGGACCTTTTACTGCGTCAAGGCACGAAAGTTCATTGCCCAAACAAAGAGATTAGCAAGAAAGAAAAAATGGGAATAGAATGTTAACATATGAAACAAACAAAAATTATAGAAGATTTGTTAGTACCTCGTAACGGTAAATTGAGTAGGGGTGGACAAGGACGCCATTGAAGAAATATTAGAGCTACTTGCAGATTCTGTGCTTTATTGGTCAATGGTCCCTCTTCTCTTGGCTGTGTTTTGCTTTGTGTTCTCTCGGGAATTTTATCGAGCATATGGTAGGGCGCCAAACGGGTTTTCGCCTTCCCGCAACACGGGTCTCTTTGGTAAGAGTACGTACAAAACAAACGTAGTGCTCGCGATTTGGTAGGCCTGATTGAATACTAATCACGCCAGCTGATGTGGCATGCCAGGTGATTTAAAGAAATGATAAATATTAGGGGTGAATTCTTTATATTTGACCCATTTTTTAATAGATTAAAAAATTTAATATAAATTTAATAGATTAATTATTAACTTATGTATGGTGTACATAAGTCAACAAATCTAATAGTTGATTTATAAAATGTGATTGGTCAAATATGAGAAAAATATTAACTCGTAACATTTCTTTAATCAATATACAGTTTTGAAATGAGACCGTGTCAAATTACTTTAACACCCCAATTTCTTTTGCCTCAAAACTCCTCCCTTATTTTCTACCCAAAATTTTGCCTATCCATGCGGGTGCAACCTCAAGCACCAAGTTAAGATACAAATTTTGGTGATAAATATTGATTTGTATTTTTTAAATTAAAAATTTAAATGATATCCGTTAAACTTAATTTAAAAGTTATGTTCGTATTTGAAATTATTCATTCATTTATCGATTGCCTTTTTTCAAGATAAGTATGTTTCATGAATGAAATGACACGTTGCTGAAAAAAAAAGACACCAAAACAAAAACAAAAGTGATTGTCAATCAAAGTTTTAGTATAAGAATAATAAAATAATGTTAAAATATTTCTAAACCTCCTTATTCTTTTCAAGTTAATTATGATTTACCAAGAACAACTTATACAACCCTTTTCATAAAATCTTGGTAAGCAAAAACTAAGATTCACCATCATAAAAATGAAATTAGAAGCCTTGATTCTAAGCAAGGGTGAAGTTCATTGTTGGATTCAACTCAAATGATGATTGAATATGTAGTATGAAAATAATTAAGACAAAGAGTAACATGCAACACATAAACAAACCGCTCGAGCAAAAAGAAAACTAGAACATAAGTTGAAAGCAAAAGAAATGTCATTAAACAACAGAAATAGTGGAGATCAAGGTATAAAGGATAAGTGGTTGTAGAATCTTTTGCTGGGCACCTTTGATTGATCTTAAAATGAGAAGACAATATAATGAAGGAGATTAATGAAAATGACGCATAACCCAAAAAGGTGGCGGTAAAACCCTACCATCACCAAATCTGCACAATTCTCCAAATACATATCTTCCTCCTAGCTCGTAGTGCCCATAATCATTGCCCCCATAACCCTTGCACCAACGAGGAGGATATTTCTTATGTATTTCACAAGAATCATCCGTGAAGTATATGCAGTTCGCTTTTAAAATAGAAAAGTTTCGAGCTGAGAGAGAAAGAGATTGGTTAGTACCTACAAACAAAACTTGGTCACCTATGCATCTAATAGGTTCCCATTTATTCCGAGAGAAATCCAGCTTATAAACGCCAAACGTGGTTGTCTGATCCGGAGATCTAGTAATACTAGAGTTGAGTATAATTTCACCATCGCTATTCATCTTGTTAGTAAAAAACCTACAAACCAACAAAAGCTCACCTGATGATTCGACCAAATAATATCTTTTTCTGCAAGATCTCCTTGTGTATTTTTCAAGTGAGGATAAGTGTTCATATTTGAAACAAGGTTCAATTAGGTAACTCTTTGGAGAAGAAAGATCGGCAAGATCATATGCGTATAAAGTAGGTTGACAAGAGGTAATGGTGTAGAACAATTGGTCCTTGAAATGTATGACATCTACAATGTCAAAATATTTCTTAAGTGGTGGTTCTACGAAGGTCCATGACTTGTCCCCAGGTTTACAAAAAGCAATACTGCGATGAATGCTAAGACCAGGCAGAGCCACTACGATGCAATCGTCACTTGTAGGAACAGATGACAAAACAATCTTGCGTATAAGATACAGAATCAAACGCTTTGCTGACCTGGTATAGAAACTTTGGCTTTGATCAGAAAAATCCCATTCTACTTTAAATCCAAAATCAGGGGAAGAATCATCATCAGATTCATATGCACTTTTCCATTTGTAATGCAAAGTATCACCCTCACATCTCTCCAATATTTCATCATCGGGGTTCTCTTCATCCACTTCTTCAAGAGGAACACTCGTTATAGAAGGTAGTGTATCAATGGGAGGAAGTGAGATGAGTGGAGTGGTTGAGAAAGGACTCCAAAGAAAAACAGAGCAGTCAAGGCGGGAGATATACGCCAGCCAACCATGAGATGACCCAATGCATATTGCATGATCAACCTCCTCAGGAATCTTAATATTGGTATTTAAAACCTTTTCATTTACGTAGTCATAGAAACGGCACAAACTCCTACCATCTTCCTCCTCCTCATCCGGTGGTATCATCATCAACGGATGTGAATTAGCTTTTGAAGGTGATGCCAGTAATGACGATGATCTTTTAATAGAAGGCATCTTCCGCCCAAGAAACAATGGAGTAGAAAAGCAGAGGTTGGTATTCTTGGTAGAAGACCCAAGTGTAGCAACACAACAGAGTGAACCCCTGGTGATCATGGGCGCCATACAACATTGGTACGATAATACCATATTCATCATCTTCACCGCTCTATATATATATATATATGAAGGAAACAGAGATCAATCAGAACAAGAAAAACTAAATAAAAATGAAAAGTGAAATATATATATATATAAAAAATAAAAATAATCAGGAAATAAAAATATATATTCACAAATGAATCATAATTACAATTTCTATTCCAATTGTCTAACAGTTGAAATTGTGATTCTTTTTGCTGGAAAGTAACGTTACATGTATATATTATGCGTTGTATTTAAGGAGAAAAACAAAATCATGTATGTGTGATGTGCAAGGACGAAAAAGGTTTCAAGAAATCTAATAATAGCACATTTGGATTTGGTACAATGAACCACTGTTGAGATATGCTACACATCATTCTCTCAACATTTTTTAACCATCTTCTTTTACAAATCTAATGGATCCACCATTGATTTATGGACTCACGTGGGTCATACAAAAATTCAATAGTAAATTCACTCATTCACTATAGAGAGATAGTTGAAAGATGGTTGAGAGAATGATTTTTATCATTTCTCTTGCAGCAAATATTGAAAAAGAAAAAAGAAAATTAAATACTTACGTGTGATCGAATGGATTTAAGGATGAGAAAACTTCAATCTTTAGATCCTTGGGGCCAAATATGATTCTTGAGGTTTTTTTTCTTGAGAGAATGCAAGAAAATATGATAGAGGGGGACGGCTGGCTACAAATGGGCTAGGGTTTTGTGTCTCTAGCTCGTTATTCTCTTTTAGTTTTAGGAGTAAATGCATGGAATTGAATTAATGAAATCAAATTTAATTTTGTGTAAAACACAAAAAATAAGCGTGTGGTTAATTTGGTTGTTTCTAGAATCTGGGGTTTCTACTTTCTATATATATATATATATATATATATATTGATGTGTGCATGCTATTATATATACTGCGTTATTAGCCTTTTTTTTTTTTTTTCGTTCTTTATCATCCTATCCGTTAATATTGTTTTGTGAAATGGAAAGGTATTGAATTTTTTGATTTTATAGCGTTTAAGGTGGAATTGAATTTTGACAATGTGTGATTGGATGAGAATGTCTCCCCTATTTACTAATTACCAAATTATAGATGAATCACACTCTAAGGTGGCACAACTGTAGAAATGCTGTTGGAGCGATGCAATCAGGAAGATGCAGAATTATGTGCAGTGGTGGCTAGGGGTATATGGACATGACGGAATGCAGTGATTCATGGTGCTGATTTTGCTCACCCCAAAACCATTGTCAATAGGGCAGTTGAAAGCCTAACCTATTTACGATCAATTCAAACTGATGGGAGGACCACCGAAAATGTGCAGATTCAACAGGGTGAAGAGAAATGGACGAACCCTCCAAATGGTTACATTAAGACCAACTGGGACATCGCGATAGACACGCACCAGAAGCGGATGGGCCTTGGAGTCATTATACGAGACGATAGGGGAAGGGTTACGGCAACATTAAGCAAAACGGTGGAGTCTATACAAGTACCAGTTATCGGCGAAGCAATGGGGGCATTGGAAGCTGTGGAGTTTAGTCGAGATTCTGGATTTTTGATATCATTCTAGAAGGGGACTCAAAGCTAGTTGTAGAAGCCATCACCAAGGGAGGAACTTTATGGTGCAATTATGGGCATATAGTGGGTGACATTCAGGAGGTGATGAAGGCTTTTAAAAGAGCGGAAATTAAACATGTAAAAAGAACAGCAAATAAGGCTGCTCATGGCTTGGCCAAGGCTGCTCTAAAGGAGATAGGAGAGAGAATATGGATGGAAGATATCCCCAATACCATTTTTGATGTTGTTACCCTAGAGCAATTTGCTCTATCTTCTTAGAGCTTTTAGCTCTAGCTTTTTCCACGAGATTGAATGAAGTGAAATTCTTATGATTCAAAAAAAAAAAGATAGACGTGTTATATCCTTAAAAGACAAAAGTGATGTTAGGGTTTTAAGATTAGGATGCAACAATACAGCTCATTCATGGTATTTGTACCCTTTTTTGTTTAATGAGGAAACATGCCTTATTAATTTCTTTGAGGGTAACTTCCTCATTAAATTTCCTTATTAAATGCTAAAATATGACTTATATTAGACGCTTAGATAATATGAACAGCTGCAATTTATGAATTTGAAAATCTTAAATTTAAAAGGAATTTTAGGGGATCTCAATCCGTGGTTTGGTTGTTTCTACAATATGGAGTTTTTATTGATATGTCATGTTATTCATTTATACTGAATTATTAGGTGATAAATCCGACTGTTTATATATAATGGAAAGGAGTTGAACATTTTTATTTTATAATCTTTAATGGAGGCACCAATTTTGGCCTGCCACCTACTGTTTAAGGTGGAAATTAATTTTGACATGAATCATTCCTTAAATGTGTGATTGCATAATAATTTCTCCTATATGCATGTAGCTTTTTGAAAGTTTTTTCGATATTTAAAGAAGATAAGAGATTTTAGGAAAGTTGTTAACCGTGCTCTGGTCCTAAAAAAAGTGTGGAACCGACCCTAGTCACTCAGTTTAGTTATTGTTGGACTCCGCACCAATTCACCAAATCTATTGAGCAAGTTTCCTTCGCTACTTCTTATTTTAGGGAAAATTACACTCTACGTTTCAAAGTTTAAACTGATTATTAATTTGATCCTCGATGTTTTAATTTTTACAACGTACCCAACCAAAATTTTTTTTTTTTTTTTAATTTGGCCTATCTGTTAGTAACTGCCGTCTTCTCTGACGGAAATGTGATCATGTGACCCGTGGTCACTTGAGCTTATTTGTTCCCCAAAATGCCCCCAACGTGACCCACTCTCCTTCTCTTACTCCTATCCCGTTCCTTCACAATTTCTTCACACACCAAACAATGCCAACGAAGTGCCACTTAGTCCTCCTTCTTCTTCTAGTCACCGTAAGCTTCCCGGAGAGAGGTGTAGCCAGAGAGAGCTATGCTTCTTCCTAATTGTCTCTTCCGGATGGGCGGAGCTGTGATTCTTCTATCAAACAAAGGGTCAGAGCGAAGGCGAGCCAAATATCGGCTAGTACACATGGTGTGCACCCACAAAGGAGCAGACGACAAAGCCTACTGCTGCGTTTACAAAGAAGACAGAGAGGGTAAAGTAGGGATTTCTCTGTCAAAAGATCTCATGACCATAGCAGGGGAGGCCCTGAAATCAAATATCACAACCATATATTAGATATAATGTTTTTGAAGAACCAATACATGTAATGCGTTTCCACGTGACCTTTGTTGAAGTTTGGTCGCTTTGAGGAGGCGGCAGCAGTGGTTGGGTTTAGAGAGACGGCAATCACACATGGATAGGCCGAATTGAAAAAAAATTTAAATTTTGGGGGTATATTGTAAAAATTAAAATATTATGATCGAATTGAAAATCGACTCAAACTTTGGGAGTAAAGTGTAATTAACTCCATTTTTTAAGTATTTATATTTCTTGTCGTTCCTCACGCCACCACTAGAAGCCCTCACTCTCCGGCACTCTCTCACGCAACGGCATAGCGTTATATGCCTCTCAAGCAACCTTAAGAAGTTACAAAAGGTTGTACATGTAAACCGACTCCTCAGCAAAAATAGGCAACAGGAAAGAGCAAAAAACCGAACTAACCTACAAAAACGAAATGGCTTCTCCCTAACTAGTTATCCGTAATATTAAATAAATCATTTTCGTCTTTGGTATGTTTACCAATTAAGGCCTATAGTCATAGACTCATAGTATGGTGTGATTCTCCTATTCAACTACTTCAACATTTCCGAACAACTCATAGCAATTTTTAGGCCTTCAAGGATTCTATCATTTATGTATGATTTGATTTTCCCATCCCTTCTTTCCAATGGGTCTCAAATATAAAAATTATTTACTGGTAAACAATGTACCCCTTTCTCCTCATTGAACATAATATATATATATATATATATATATATATATATATATATATATATATAGAGAGAGAGAGAGAGAGAGAGAGAGATGTATGATTGAGAGGCTGAGAGTTTGGGGAGAAGGAGATGCACCTGGCATCATCTGGGAAGAGTTGGGACAGGTGGCATCATCTAAGAGAGGATTGTGTGGATTATTTTAATTACATAAATGGAAAACCCAAGGATTGTTTTGGTTAATTCTTTAATTAGACTGTTGGCTCGGAGGAAACGAATCCTTTCCAGTCTATTTAGGATTGGAGAATATCAAGTTAAAGGTTAAGATTTCTTTTCAGAAATACTAAGGCCCCAAATTGGATACATGTCCAACTACTAAAATAATAATAAAATATCATTTATAGTTAAAAAAAAAAAAATAAAAAAAAAAAAAGGGGTGGTACCCCCCATAGGGCAAAAATGGGGGTGGCCAGTCAACCTAGATCAATTTTTTTTTTGGTTTGGCCCTTGAGCCATCCCCAAAGGGCCATGGGGTGGCTTCGGCCACCCTAGACCGACCGGTTTGGGATGGCTTGCACCACCCCATTTTTTAAAATTATTTTATTATTTAATTTTTTAAAAACTATAAATGATATTTTATTATTATTTTAGTAGTGGGACATGTGTTTCATTTGGGGCCTTCGAATTTTAAAAAGAAATCTTAGTCTTTAACTAAATATTCTCCGATCATAAATAAATTAGAGAGAATCCGTTTCTGGCTTGGAGCCCAACCAAATGTACGGAAGGGAGTAGGTGGGTGAAGCCTAGTGAAATAAATAGAAAACGAGGTGCTTTACAAGGATTTCCATAACAACACTTTCTAACTACCATTGGATTAATAAGCAAATAATAAATTAAGTAGGATATTTAAATGAAGTAGAAAAATATTTAGAGTTTAATCTGCATGTGGTGCTTTAATTGGTGAATTTTCTAGCTAAAACTTGACTTGCTGTAAAATTTGCATAAAATTTGTTAAGAATGAAAGAATGTACTGCTACAACAATTCATATCTAAAAAATAATAAATTATACAACATTTTTCATAAAATATTCTATCATGAAAATAATTAGAAGCCTTGATTCTAAGTAAGGGTGAAGTTCATTGTTGGATTGATCAACTAAAACGATGAATGAATATGGAAAATGAAATTAATTAAGACACAATGAGTAACATGCAACACATAAACAAACCACACGAGCAAAAAGAAAACTAGAATATAAGTTGAAAGCAAAATAAATGTCATTAAACAACATAACTAATGGAGATCAAGGTATAAAAGACAAGGGTTAATGTAAAATCTTTTTTTATGGTAGACATTTGATCTTTAAATGAGAAGACAATATATATAACGAACAAGATTAATGAAAATTGCGCATAACCCATAGTCCTTCTGGGTGATGCGCAAAATCGAAATCTCCAAATGTAACTCCTCCTAACTCATAATGTCCAAAATCAGGGAACCCATAAGGAGGATATAACTGATATATTTTACCAGAATCATCCGTGAAGTATATGCAGCTTGCTTTCAAACCAGGAAAGTCTCGAGCTGAGAGAGACAGAGATTGATTAGTACCTAAAAACAAAACTTGCTCACCTATGCATTTAGTACACTCCCATGTATTCCGAGAGAAATCCAATCTATAAACTTCAAACGTGATTGTCTTGTACGGAAAAGTACCATAATGGGTCCAATTCAAATCGTCAGTAACATGCCTACAAACCCATAGAAGATCGCCTAATGATTCAACCAGATAATATCTTTCTTCGCACCCTCTCCTTGGGTATTCTTCAAGAGAGGACAAGGGTTCACGTTTGAAAGAATTTTTGACATGGTAACTCTTTGGAGAAGAAAGATCAGCAAGATCATAAGTGTATAAAATAAGTCCACAATCGGATATAGCGTAGAACAATTGGTCCTTGAAATGTATGATATCTGCAATGTGGAAATATTCCTTAAAAGGCAGGTCTATAAAGGTCCATGACTTGTCTCCAGGCTTACAAAAAACAATATTGCGACAAGTATTGAGATTAGACAGAGCCACTACGACACAATCATCACTTGTTGGAATAGATGAAAAAATAATCTTGCGTATAATATGCCTCAAACATTTTGCGTATCTTCGGCTTTGACCTAGATATTCACATTCTACTTTGAACCCAAAGTCATCATCACATTCATATACTTTCTCTTCATCCAACTCTTCACGAGGTAGTGTATGAATGGGAGGAAGCGAGATGAGTGGAGAAGTTGTGAAGGGACTCCAAAGAAAAACGGAGCAATCAAGACGGGAGACATAAGCCAGCCAACCATGAGATGACCCAACACATATTGCATGACCAACCTCTTCAGGGATCTTAATATTGGTATTTACAACTTTTTCGTTTACGTAATCATAGAAACGGCACAAACTCCTGCCATCTTTGTCTTTCTCATCTGCCGGTTCTATCATCATCAACGGATGTGACTCAAAAACATGTGCAGCTTCTGAAGGCGATGCCAATAATGATGATGATGATGATCTATTAATAGATGTCATCTTTCGCCCAAGAAGCAATGGAGTAGAAAAGCGTAGGTTAGTCTTTTTGGTACAAGACCCAAGTGTAGCAACATGACAGAGTGAACCCCTCGTGATCATGGGCGCCATACAACATTGGTACGATAATACCATATTCATCATCTTCACTGCTCTCTCTCTCTCTCTCTATATATATATATGAAGGAAACATATCAATCAGAACAAGAAAAACTAAATAAAAATGAAAAGTGAAATATATATACACATCAACTAGCATATATAAAAAAATAAAAATAATCAGAACATAAAAAAATATGCACAAATGACATATTTTACATTGTGCACTTGACTACACAATTTCGCGAATATGTTTGCACAAAAGATTCAAAGAGAACAAAATCAAAATTAAATACTTACGTGTGATCGATCGAGTGGGTTTAGGGATGAGAAAACTTCAACCTTTAGATCCTTGGGGCCGAATATGGTTCTTGAGCCTTTTTTTTTTTTTTTGGAGAGAATGTAAGAAAATATGAGAGTTGAAAGAAAATGAAGCTGGGACAAGAGAGAGGGGGACGGCTGGCTACAAAAGGGCTAGGGTTTTGTGTCTTTCTTTATTCTCTTTTAATTTAACGAGTAAATGCTTGAATTTGAATTAATAAAATCAAATTTAATTTTATGAAAAACACCAAAAAGAGGCGTGTGGTTAATTTGGTTGTTTCTAGAATCTTGGGTTTTTATTGATGTGTGGATGTTTTCATTTATACTGAGTTATTAGGTGGTAAATCCGAGGATTGATACATATATATTTTTTTCTTATCATCCTATCCGTTGATGTTGTTGTGTGAAATGGAAAGGAGTTGAACATTTTGATTTTTGACATGAATCATTTAAGTTCTTAAATGTGTGATTGCATGAAAATGTCTCCCATTTACTACTTACTTACCAAATAAGCTTTTAATTCAAAGAAAATCTCATACAACATTTATATATATAATTGTATTTTAACAAGTTTCGAAATTTTGAATTGTTTTTTACCACTTTTTTTCCCCCCGCTAATTGAATACGTTACATGGGATTTTTTGTAGCACATTGGGTAAGTGGCGGCTAGTGTTTTTTGTTAACAAAAAATGTCTTTTTGGAAATTTAGTTAAGAGGTAACTTTCATCTTTAAAGAGAAATGATAAATATCATCTTCAAGAGAAATACTACACAACCATTTTTTAACCATTTTTTTTTTCTTACAAATTGAATAGATCAACCATTGAATTTGTAAACTCGTGTGCACTCTACACAAATTCAATAGTGGATTTATCCATTTACTATAGAAATTGTTAAAATATGGTTTGAAAAAGAATGAATTATTTTATCTCTATTAATCCTATTAAAACTAAATGTGTTGGATGAATTTCTTTCAACTCAATTAAAAAAAAAACTATTATATTCCAATATAATGAGATCCATTTGATAACACATTTCAACTTCCTTAGTCAACTAGTTATATTAGTAGGTGAATTGCTTGCATTTTAAAAACACCACACATGTTTTAATATATGGCATTGCTTAAAATACAAAGCCTCAAAGCCAATCATTATTGAAGCCTAACAACTTCGATTGGTGGTTCTTCCGTTTCTCTCATTGTCTCTTACCATGCCAACAAAGATAAGCATAATTGCCATTGATTCCTTTCCTTCACAAATATGATACACGCTACCACCATTATTTTGCCTCATTACACATAAACAAGAGAGAGGAAAAAAATATATATAGAGGAAATTGATATTATAGAATTTTATATTTGAAAAACACAAGAATATTAAAAATTATTACTCTAATCAACTTTATTTGTGGTGTTACTAGCCTCCACTAGGCCTTAAGGCTTACATGTTGAGAACTCACCTACTAGTTGGAATTCTCAAAGATTGACCCCATATCTAAGTCGGCCTAAGAAATTGGGGATTACTGATATGCTTAGCCCCTGTTGGGCCCATACTGGCCTGTTTACCTTGGGGCCTCTCTGGCCCAAACACGACAAAAGCCTCCACTATTAGAAGGACCCATAAGGCTCGTATGACAAAGTGCTCACCAGTCTGTCAAGGACATTAAAGCCAACGGGCCAAGGAGAAGTTTGTTGGCATGGCTTGAGGACCTACTGTACTCTTCTCACCTATACTTCAATAGGACGCACCACAACCAATTCCCTCTCCCAATAGGTCAAATAACGATTTTTTTTTTTTTTTTTGATATGGGGAATCTGGATTCACCTATCAGCCATACAGTACTTCGGGCTCCCCACCGAAGTGGGTACCGATTGTAGAGGTTCAACTTAGGATCCACCAATTAATCTCCGGATCCGTGCACCGCATCTATGGAAATTTTCCTACACGGATCGGGTAAATCACTGGCTTCGCTAGGAGGTGTGGCCCCAAGAGAGAGGTAGCACCCGATGGATTTTGAACTTGAGACCACTGAGGAGCAAACTCAGAGCTCAGGCTTTACTCCTTTAGATCACCTAGCCAACCCCTTGGGGTTAGGTCAAATAACGATTTTCCATGCTATAAACCTTATTCAATAACCTATTGTCTTCTTTTTTGTGGTCGACCCAATGATTTTTGCAAGCTAAATGTGTATTTTAACTCATTGAGTGTGCATGTGATAAAAAAAATTAAAAAAAAGAAAAGAAAAAAACGATGCTTTGAAAGTGTGAACACTTTACATTTTTGCGCAATGGGCAATGAGTGTGTTTTTAAAACAACACAATTTAAAAGAGTGTGTTGACACAAACAATACGTTTTTTAAACCATACATTTTGAAACTGCCAAACCAAAACAGACACTTAACCACAAATCAAATAATGATTATAAGAATGAGTAATTAAGGTAATATTATTAGATTTAAAGTCATAATTTTGTATTTTCAGGTTAAATCATTAACCTGCTGAAATGAATAAAGAAATACCAAAACCATTACTCTAATAGCCAAAAAATCGAACTTGTAGACAAAGGAACCAAGTTTAGAGCTCACTTAGCATGAGATTCGATTCCTTGCGCCGCGAACCGTGGTCGACGATGTTCACGCCGTCTCTCTCACCTACCCCATGCGGATTTCTTCTAATCCCAGCTTTTCCATCGCTGAAACACACCCTTCTCGACAAATATATGCTTTTCGAGGGACACCTCGGCAATTCTAGGAACTTGGGCCGTGTCCAGGTAAAGTGGGTTCTAGTTGCTTCGCTAGCTGAGGACCTTTTACTGCGTCAAGGCACGAAAGTTCATTGCCCAAACAAAGAGATTAGCAAGAAAGAAAAAATGGGAGTAGAATGTTAACATATGAAGCAAACAAAAATTATAGAAGATTTTGTAGAAAAATGGAGCCAAATGAGAAAACAATGGTAATATCTTTTAGAAGACGTCAAAGGAATAGTGTATAGTTGTTGCACCAACCAAGCCGTCAAAGGAATAGTGTATAGTTGTTGCAACAACCAAACCGTCAAAGGAATAATGCATGATTGTTGCACTAACCATGGATTTTCATGTTTCTCACCAACCCTTTTTACACCTATATAAGGAGCATCAAGCTTCAATGTTTCAAAAAGCCAAAACAAGAAAAGAATAGAGAGAGAAAAAGAAGGAAAGGTTGAGAGAAAAGAGTATAGAGAGATAAGTCTAGTGTTAGGCATATAAGAATTGCAGATCACAACATAGAAGAGTTGTGTGCAATCTCTCTCGGAAATATTTCTTGTAAAGTCTCTTTGTTATTTTCTCCCAAAGTAATGAAATCTCTACAACTCGGTGGATGTAGGCAGTATTAGCTGAACCACATAAATTTCTTGTCTTGTGTGTGATTGTGTGTATTCATAGTATTAATCAAAATATACGTGTATGTTCTGTCTAGGAAAAAATGGATTTTAAGTGAGACCGGTGTGACTCCTCTAATACTACCTAGGAATGTACCGAGCTGTATCTTTGGTAAAATACTATTTACCGTACTTAATTGTTATTTTTCTTGACAGATTGAATCCCAAGATCCTAGAGAGGAATTAGCAGTGCCTAATTTCCTGACAGATTTGTTAGTACCTTGTAACGGTAAATTGAGTAGGGAAGGACAAGGATGCCATTGAAGAAATATTATATATAGCTACTTGCAGATTCTGTGCTTTATTGGTCCCTCTTCTCTTGCCTGTGTTATGCTTTGTGTTCTCTCGGGAATTTTGTCGAGCATATGGTAGGGCACCAAACAGGTTTTCGCCTTCCCGCAACACGGGTCTCTTTGGTATTAGTACGCACAAACGTGGTGCTCACGACGATTTGGGAGCTTTCGGGGAATGAGTAATCACGCCAGCGTGATTGAATAAGAAGCACAGTTTTGAAATGAGGACCGAGTCAATTTACGTTAAAACCCCAATTTCTTCTGCCTCAAAACTCCTCCCTCGTTTTCTACCCAAAATTTTGCCGCCCCATGCGTGCAACCGCTAGCTCCGGGATACAAATATTTTGTGATTTAGATGATATTTATTAACACTAATTTAAGGAATACGTTAATATTTAAAAATTGAAAAATAATAAAGATACAACTAAAACTCAACTTTAGTCCAACTTTTTTCTAAGTTTTTTTTAAAAAAATTGCATGCGAAGGAGAAAGAACCTTAAACTAGAGAAAGGGAAATTTAGTATAAAAGTTTGGCCAAAATTTAGTTTAAGTTGTGACTGTATTACCTCTTTAAAATTATTCAAATCACACATAAGGCATTGTATTCAAACTAAATAAATTAAGAAAAGATGTAGCCTATAAAACTTTAACCTAAACCACCTTAATCTTATTATTTCGCTATTTATTTATTTTTCTATTTTATTCCGCCCAAGCCCACTCTGCTGCTCGACTCCGCGGCTTGTCGACACCAACCATTGTTCATTTGAGATACTCCATCCTGTTAACAGGAGATTAGTTATCTCAAACCTGTCACCTTATCTCTATTCCCCATCACCGGAAAGTTGTTTTTTTGGTTGTGGATTTAGAGTTTTCGTGTGATTACAGGATTCAAGGCTATCGTTGTCATCCTTGAGACTGTCAAACTGGTTTGGCAAATTAAGGTACCTTGAGTTCTGTTATTTTTGTTGTTGGATTGTCGTTTTTATAGACATTCTGAAGTTTGTCTCTCTTTTTTTTGCTGGATGATTAATCTTCGGTTGGCACTGGAATATTGATTTTTGCTTGCAATAGGAGATCATCAAGCAAGTTTGCTTCGAGAGTTTTCTTCTGTCTTTGAGAAAGTTGTCTTTTGTGTAGATATGATAAATCATGAGAAGAATCGGGCTTGATTTGATTCATTCTGATTCGGCCTCAACTTGCCATCATAAGTAGGATGGAGATAAACAATCCTCACATCATAAAAATGAAGGAAACAGATCAATTAGAAAATTTAACAATTATCACGAGAACGTAGACTCAAACAAATTATCCATAATTAAAAACATAAATTCTGAATTTTGAACAACAATATAAGCTGGTGTGGCCCTAGCCTTGATTCTTTTTTATCGGATGTCCCCGAGGGGACCCTAGCCTTGATTCTAAGCAAGGGTGAAGTCCATTGTTGGATTCAACTCAAAACGATGAATGAATATGGAGTATGAAAATAATTAAGACACAAAGAGTAACATGCAACACATAGACAAACCAACCGAGCAAAAAGAAAACTAGAACATAAGTTGAAAGCAAAAGAAATGTCATTAATATAAAGGATAAGTGGTTGTAGAATTTTTTTCTTGGCACCTTTGACAATATAATGAAGGAGATTAATGAAAATGGCGCATAACCCAAAAAGGTGGTGGTAAAACCCTGGAATCACCAAATCTGCACAATTCTCCAAATACATATCCTCCACCTAGCTCGTAGTGCCCATAATCATTGCCCCCATAACCCTCGCGCCCAAAAGGAGGATATTTCTTATGTATTTCACAAGAATCATCTGTGAAGTATATGCAGTTTGCTTTCAAACTGAAAAAGTTTCGAGCTAAGAGAGAGAGAGATTGGTTAGTACCTACAAACAAAACTTGGTCACCTATGCATCTAATAGGTTCCCATATATTCTGAGAGAAATCCAACTTATAAACGTCAAATGTGGTTGTCTGGTCTGGAGATTCAATAATACTAGAATTGGCTATAATTTCTCCATCGCCATCCATCTTGTTAGTAATAAACCTACAAACCAACAAAAGCTCACCTGACGATTCGACCAAATAATATCTTTCTTTGCAAGATCTCCTTGTGCATTTTTCAAGTGAGGATAAGTGTTCATATTTGGAACAAGTTTCAATAGGGTAACTCTTTGGAGAAGAAAGATCAGCAAGATCATAAGCGTATAAAGTACGTCCATGAGAGGTAATGGTGTAGAACAATTGGTCCTTGAAATGTGTGACATCTACAATGTCAAAATATTTCTTAAGTGGTGGTTCTACAAAAGTCCATGACTTGTCCCCAGGTTTACAAAAAGCAATACTGCGATGAATGCTAAGACCAGGCAAAGCCACTACGATGCAATCATCACTTGTAGGAACAGATGACAAAACAATCTTGCGTATAAGATATAGAATCAAACGCTTTGCTGACCAAGTATAGAAACTTTGGCTTTGATCAGGATAATTCCATTCTACTTTAAACCCAAAATCAAGGGAAGAATCATCATCCGATTCATATGCACTTTTCCATTTGTGACACAAAGTGTCACCCTCATATCTCTCCAATATTTCATCATCGGGAGAAGAATCATCATCCGATTCATATGCACTAGTGTCACCCTCATATCTCTCCAATATTTCATCATCGGGGGAAGAATCATCATCTAATTCATATGTACTAGTGTCACCCTCATATCTCTCCAATATTTCATCATCCGGGTTCTCTTCATCCACCTCTTCACTTGGTATAACCGTTATGAATGGTAGTGTATGAATGGGAGGAAGCGAGATGAGTGGAGTGGTTGTGAAGGGACTCCAAAGAAAAACGGAGCAGTCAAGGCGGGAGATATAAGCTAGCCAACCATGAGATGACCCAACACATATTGCATGATCAACCTCTTCGGGGATCTTAATATTGGTATGTACAACCTTTTCATTTACGTAGTCATAGAAACGGCAGAGACTCCTACCATCTTCCTCCTCCTCATCCGGTGGTATCATCATCAACGGATGTGAATTAGCTTTTGAAGGCGATGCCAGTAATGATGATGATGATCTATTAATAGGAGGCACCTTCCGCCCAAGAAACAATGGAGTAGCAAAGCAGAGGTTGGCATTCTTGGTACAAGACCCAAGTGTAGCAACACGACAGAGTGAACCCCTGGTGATCACGGGCGCCATACAACATTGGTACGATAATACCATATTCATCATCTTCACCGCTCTATCTATCTATATATATATAGGAAACAGAGATCAATCAGAACAAGAAAAACTAAATAAAAATGAAAAGTGAAATATATATATATATATATACACATCAGCTAGCATATATAAAAAATAAAAATAATCAGGAAATAAAAACATATATTCACAAATGAATCATAATTACAATTTCTATTCCAATTGTCTAACAGTTGAAATTGTGATTCTTTTTGCTGCATGGAAAGTAACGTTACATGTATATATTATGCGTTGTATTTAAGGAGAAAAAAAAAATCATGTATATATGTGTGATGTGCAAGGACGAAAAAGGTTTCAAGAAATCTAATAATAGCACATTTGGATTTGGAACACAAGTTATATAGATGACATATTTTACATTGTACACGCGACTGCACGAGTTCACGAATATATATACATGTTTGCACAAAAGATTGAAAGAGAAAATAGAAAATTAAATACTTACGTGTGATCGAGTGGTTTTAAGGATGAGAAAACTTCAATCTATAGATCCTTGGGACCAAATATGGATCTTGAGTTTTTTTTTGGGAGAGAATGTAAGATAATATGAAGGGACAAGATAGAGGGGACGGCTGGCTACAAATGGGCTAGGGTTTTGTGTCTCTCTTTATTCTCTTTCATTAATTTAGTTTTACGAGTAAATGCAAGGAATTTTAATTAATGAAATCAAATTTAATTTTGTGTAAAACACCAAAAAGAAGCGTGTGGTTAATTTGGTTGTTTCTAGAATCTGGGGTTTCTATTCTAGTATATATAGATTGATGTGTGCATGCTATTATATATACTGAGTTATTAGGTGGTAAATCCGACTGTACGTTTATATATATATATATATTGGTTCTTTATCATCCTATCGATCCGTTGATATTGTTTTGTGAAATGGATAGGAGTTGAAAATTTTGATTTTATAGTGTTTACGGTGGAATTGAATTTTGACAAGAATCATTCCTTAAATGTGTGATTGGATGAGAATGTCTCCCCTATTTATTAATTACCAAATTATAGATGAATCACAATCTAAGATAGATGTGTTATATCCTTAAAAGACAACAAGTGATGTTAGGGTTTTCATATTAGAATGCAACAATAAAGCTCATTTATGGTATTTAATTTGTACCCTTTTTTGTTTGTTTATATTTTGTCAACCAATCAATCTATACAATGATTTTTTTTTTTTTTTTTTTGGTAAGTGTCTATATAATGATTCGCATTTGCTGAAGAATCAGACACCCCAAATTGTGTCCTTATTTGGCCAGCCGTGCGCCAAGTATAAAATCCTGGTTTGAATCACAGTTTCATTTATTTTGTTATATAAGTAAAGAAAAATGTTATTTAATAGACTTTCCTACAATTTTAATACATTTTTCTTACAAGTGTTGTTATAAATTTTTATTTTCACTATCACTGTCATTTTAGATATGAAAATCGTATATGAGTTTAGTAAATAACTTTACTTATAAGTAAACAAACAAGCAACAATCCCCTCTTCCCTTCCCCTGTAAATTGCTTAGAAGAAGAAAAAAAAAAAATCAAACAACAAGATAACAAAAAAGTCTAGAACTAAAAACATTATCATGAGAATTCACACTCAACAGATTATCCAGAAATTAAAACATAAATTTGGAAATTGAACAACAATATTAGTTGGTGTAACCACGTGTCGCCTTCAAAGAGATATATATATATATATATATATATATATATATATATGCGCACGCCTTATGGTCCCAAGATTATAAGGAACGACAGTCCTCAAATCATAGGATTTTTTTTTTTTTCATTTATTTTTTATATTGGAAATTTTTATATAAAACAATAGTACAAGCACTAATATACATATTCATTCATTTATCGATCAATTGCCTTTTTTCAAGATATAAGTATGATTTCATGAATGAAATGACACGTTGCTGAAAAAAATAAAAAAAAGCAAAAGCGATTGTCAATCAACTTTTTAGTACAAGAAAAAATAAATTAAATAACGTTAAAATATTTATAAACCCTTCTTTTCTTTCAAGTTAATTATGATAACCAAGAAGAATAAATTATACAACCTTTTTCATAAAATCTTGGTAGGCAAAAACTAATAAAATATTGCTACCCAACAAGCGTACTATAAGAAAATTAACAAACTTTAATAAAAACCAAGTAAAGCTAGCTATTTTTAAAATCAGTTAAAAATTAGAATCTAATCATCAACTATAACCTAGTTATCGAGTAAAGTTAGCATCCAAAAATTAGATCTAGAGAAAAAACATGTATATATATATATATACATTATTGTTCATTTTATCAACAATTATTTGTTATAATTTGATCAAAAGAATATAACTTGAACATTAATTGAAATTAAGACGTAAGAAATCTCCACAGAATTCACCATCATGAAAATGAAATTGGAGGCCTTGATTCTAAGCAAGGGTGAAGTTCATTGTCGGATTCAACTCAAAAAGATGAATGAACATGGAGTATGAAAATAATTAAGACACAATGAGTAACATGCAATACATAAACAAACCACCCGAACAAAAAGAAAACTATAATACAAGTTGAAAGCAAAATAAATGTCATTAAACAACATAACTAATGGAGATAGAGGTATAAAAGATAAGGGTTACTGTTGAATCTTTTTTATGGTAGGCCTTCGGTCTTTAAATGAGAAGACATTATATATAACGAATAATATTAATGAAAATTGCGCATAACCCAGAATCCTTTTGGTTGATGCGCAAATTTGAATTCCCCAAATGTAACTCTTCCTAACTCGTAATGTCCAAAATCATGGAACCCATAAGGAGGATATAATTGATATGTTTTACAAGAATCATCCGTGAAGTATATGCAGTTTGCTTTCAAACTAGGAAAGTCCCGAGCTGAAAGAGAGAGAGATTGATTAGTACCTAAAAACAAAACTTGCTCACCAATGCATTTAGTAGACTCCCATGTATTCCGAGAGAAATTCAATCTATAAACTTCAAACGTAATTGTCCTGTCCGGAAAAGTACCACAACCGGTCCCATTCCAATAGTCAGTAACATGCCTACAAACCCACAGAAGATCGCCTAATGATTCAACCAAATAATATCTTTGTTCGCACCATCTCGTTGGGTATCCTTCAAATGAGGACAATAGTTCACATTTGAAAGAATTTTTGACATGGTAACTCTTTGGAGAAGAAAGATCAGCAAGATCATATGTGTATAAAATAAGTCCACAATCGGATACAGCGTAGAACAATTGGTCCTTGAAATGTATGATATCTGCAATGTGGAAATATTTCTTAAAAGGCAGGTCTATAAAGGTCCATGACTTGTCTCCAGGTTTACAAAAAATAATATTGCGACAAGTATTGAGATTAGACAAAGCCACTACGATGCAATCATCACTTGTTGGAATAGATGAAAAAATAATCTTGCGTATAATATGCCTCAAACGTTTTGCGTATCTTCGGCTTTGACCTAAATATTCAAATTCTACTTTGAACCCAATATCATTATCACATTCATACGCTTTCTCTTCATCAAACTCGTCACGAGGTAGTGTATGAATGGGAGGAAGCGAGATGAGTGGAGAAGTTGTGAAGGGACTCCAAAGAAAAACGGAGCAATCAAGACGAGAGACATAAGCCAGCCAACCATGAGATGACCCAACACATATTGCATGATCAATCTCTTCAGGGGTCTTCGTATTGGTATTTACAACTTTTTCATTTACGTAATCATAGAAACGGCACAAACTCCTGCCATCTTTGTCTTTCTCATCTGCCGGTTCTATCATCATCAATGGATGTGAGTCAAAAACATGCGCAGCTTTTGAAGGCGATGCCAATAATGATGATAGTGATGTATTAATAGAAGGCATCTTTTGCCCAAGAAGCAATGGAGTAGAAAAGCATAGGTTAGTCTTTTTGTTACAAGACCCAAGAGTAACAACAAGAGAGAATGAACCCCTGGTGATCATGGGCGCCATACAACATTGGTACGGTAATACCATATTCATTATCTTCACCGCTCTATATATATATATGAAGGAAACATATCAATCAAGACAAGAAAAACTAAATAAAAATGAAAAGTGAAATATATATATACACATCAGCTAGCATATATAAAAAAGATAAAAATAATCAGCACATAAAAAAAAATGCACAAATGACATATTTTACATTGAACACGTGACTACACCATTTCGCGAATATGTTTGCACAAGAGATTCAAAGAGAACAAAATGAAAATAAAATACGTACGTGTGAGTGGATTTAGGGATGAGAAAACTTCAATCTTGAAATCCTTCTATCTTGATCGGTAGATTGGCAGAGAGAGAACTGAAATTTTGTCCTGAAAACAAGGGGATGGCCGAATATGGTTCTTGAGTTTTTTTCGGAGTGAATGTACGTAAGAAAATATGAGATTTGAAAGAAAATGAAGGGACAAAAGAGAGGGAGACGGCTACAGATGTGCTAGGGTTTTGTGTCTCTCTTTATTCTTTATTAGTTTTACGAGTAAATGCTATGAATTTGAATTTATGAAACAAAATTTAATTTTGTGAAAAGCACCAAAAAGAGCCGTGTGATTAATTTGGTTGTTTCTATAATCTTGGGTTTCTATATATATATATATTGATGTGTGCATGTTATTCATTTATACTGAGTTATTATGTGGTAAATCCGACTGTTGATATATATTTTTCTTTGTTCTTATCAATATCCTATCCGTTGATACTGTTATGAGAAATGGAAAGGAGTTGAACATTTTGATTTTATAGTCTTTAATGGAGACACCAATTTTGGCCTGCCACCCAATTGTTTAAGGTTGAATTGAATTTTGAAATGAATCATTTCTTAAATGTGTGATTGCATGATAACGTAACTTTTATAAAGTATTAGTACAAACCAAGCCTATTATATCCTTCAATGAGAGGTTGAAACCAACAAAAAAAAAAAAAATCAAATAATACCGAAACACCAAATTTGACCCTTCTTTTCACTGATCAACGTAAAAAGAAAAAAATAAAATAGAATAAAACCAATCCCCATTTACCTAATCTCAGCCACCACTGCCATACGCTGGTTCCACCACTGCCACGCGGTCGTCAATTCTGCCGCTCTTCCTCCCACTGGGCCCTTCAGTCCCCAGCCCTTCCCAATGACTTTGCTTTAACACGTGGCGTATAAAGGAAACTTCTATTTTGGAATGGAAACAAAACAAATCGAAATTGGCAAAAAGTGAATATATTAATAGGAGAAATGTTTTGGGATGAGAAAACTTCAATATTAATTGAAATCCTTCTATCTTGGTTGGTAGATTGGTATAGAGAGAGAGAGAGAATCGAATACGGTTCTTGAGTTTTTTTTGGAGAGAATGTAAGAAAATATGAGATTTGAAAGAAATGAATGGAAAAGAGAGAGGGGGACGGCTACAAATGGGCTAGGGTTTAGTGTCTCTCCTGATTCTTTGTTAGTTTTAGGAGTAAATGCATGGAATTTGAATTAATTATGAAATAAAATTTAATTTTGTGAAAAACGCCAAAAGAAGGCATGTGGTTTGAGTTTCTCTATATATATTGATGCGTGCACGTTATTCATTTATAATGAGTTATTAGGTAGGTGGTCCGAGGATTGAGATTGTTTTGTTCTTTGATGTTGTTGTGTGAAATGGAAAAGACTTGAAAATTTTGATTTTATAGTCTTTATTGGAGACACTGATTTTCTCCTTCCACCTGGTGTTTAAGGTGGAAATGAATTTTGATATGAATGATTCTTTAAATGTGTGATTGGAGAGAGTTTAATCTGCATGTGCTGCTTTAATTAATTGGTGAATTTTCTAGCTAAAATTTGACTTGTCGTAAAATTTGCATAAAATTTATTACGAATGAAAGAATGTACTGCTACAAAATTCCAATCTAAAAAATAATTAATATTATATTCATAAAATATTCCATCATGAAAATGAATTAGAAGCCTTGATTCTAAGAAGGGTGGAGTTCATTGTTGGATTGATCAACTCAAACGATGAATGAATATGGAGTATGAAAATAATTAGGACACAACGAGATGTAAAGTGCACACAAACAAACCACCTGAGCAAAAAGAACATAAATGTCATTAAACAACATAAATAATGAAAGATGATCAAGGCATAAAAGATAAGTGGTTGTAGAATCTTTTTTATGGTAGCCATTTGATCTTTAAATGAGAAGACAACATTGCAAACAAGATTAATGAAAATTGTGCATAACCCAGAAGGTCAACATTGCGAACAAGATTAATGAAAATTGCGCATAACCCAGAATCCTTCTGGGTGATGCGCAAATTCGAATTCTCCAAATGTAACTCCTCCTAGCTCGTAATGCCCAAAATCAGGAAACCCATAAGGAGGATATAATTGATATGTTTTACAAGAATCATCCGTGAAGTATATGCAATTTTCTTTCAAACTAGGAAAGTCTCGAGCTGAGAGAGAGAGAGATTGGTTAGAACCTAAAAACAAAACTTGCTCACCTATGCATTTAGTACACTCCCATGTGTTCCGAGAGAAATCCAGTCTATAAACTTCAAACATGATTGTCTTGTCTGGAAGTGTATCAAAACAGGTCCCATTCCAATCTTCAGTAAAATGCCTACGAACCCACAGAAGACCACCTAATGATTCAACCAGATAATATCTTTCTTTGCACCTTCTCGTTGGGTATCCTTCAAGTAAGGATAAGGGTTCATATCTGAAAGAATTTTTGACATGGTAACTCTTTGGAGAAGAAAGATCAGCAAGATCATAAGTGTATAAAATAAGTCCACAATTGGATACAGCATAAAACAATTGGTCCTTGAAATGTATGATATCTACAATGTGGAAATATTTCTTAAAAGGAAGGTCTATAAAGGTCCATGACTTATCTCCAGGTTTACAAAAAACAATATTGCGACAAGTATTGAGATTAGACAGAGCCACTACGATGCAATCATCACTTGTTGGAATAGATGAAAAAATAATCTTGCGTATAATATGCCTCAAACGTTTTGCGTATCTTCGGCTTTGACCTAGATATTCACGCTTTACTTTGAACCCAAAATCATCATCACATTCATACGCTTTCTCTTCATCCAACTCTTCACGATGTAGTGTATGAATGGGAGGAAGCAAGATGAGTGGAGAAGTTGTGAATGGACTCCAAAGAAAAACAGAGCAATCGAGACGGGAGACATAAGCCAGCCAACCATGAGATGACCCAACACAGATTGCATGATCAAGCTCTTTAGGGATCTTAGTATTGGTATTTACAACTTTTTCGTTTACATAATCATAGAAACGGCACAATCTCCTGCCGTCTTTGTCTTTCTCATCAGCCGGTTCTATCATCATCAATGGATGTGACTCAAAAATATGTGCCCCTTTTGAAAGCGAAGCCAGTAATGATGATGATGTTCTATTAATAGAAAGCATCTTTCGCCCCAAAAGCAATGGAGTAGAAAAGCATAGGTTAGTCTTTTTGGTACAAGACCCAAGTGTAGCAACATGAGAGAGTGAATCCCTGGGGATCATGGGCGCCACACAACATTGGTACGATAATACGATATTCATCATCTTCACTGCTCTATATATATGAAGGAGACATATCAATCAGGACAAGAAAAACTAAATAAAAATGAAAAGTGAAATATATATACACACATCAGCTAGCATATATATATATATATATATATATATATAAAATTTCGCGAATATGTTCGCACAAAAGATTCAAAGAGAACAAAATGAAAATAAAATACGTACGTGTGAGTGGATTTAGGGATGAGAAAACTTCAATCTTGAAATCCGTCTATCTTAATCGGAAGATTGGTAGAGAGAGAATCGAAATGTTGTCCTGAAAACAAGGGGATGGCCGAATATGGCTCTTGAGTTTTTTTCGGAGAGACTAATGTAAGAAAATATGAGATTTGACAGAAAATGAAGGGATCGGACAAGAGGGAAAAGGATCCTCTCCAATTCAAAATCCCTCTATTTTCTCCATTTAGTATATTTTGAAGGGTATTGCATTTAATGCACTATCATCATTAAAAATTTTGGACAACAATACTCTTCAAAATGTACTAATGAAATGGAGAAAATTGAGGAATTTTGAAATGGAGAGATCCGGACAAAAAAGAGAGAGGGAGACGGCTACATATGGGCTAGGGTTTTGTGTCTCTATCTCTTTATTCTTTATTAGTTTTACGAGTAAATTAATGCTATGAATTTGAATTTATGAAACAAAATTTAATTTTGTGAAAAACACCAAAAAGAGGTGTGGTTGTTTCTAGAATCTTGGGTTTCTTGATGTGTGCATGTTATTCATTTATACTGAGTTATTAAGGTGATAAATCTGACTGTTGATATTTTCTTTTTCTTTTTTGTTCTTATCAATATCCTATTCGTTGATATTGTTGTGTGAAATGGAAAGGAGTACTTGAACATTTTGATTTAATTTATAGTCTTTAATGGAGACACCAATTTTTGTTACAAAAAAAAAAAATGGAGACACCAATTTTGGCCTGCAGCCACCTACTGTTTAAGGTGGAAATTAATTTTGAAATGAATCATTCCTTAAATGTGTGATTGCATGATATTAATGTAACTTTTATAAGGTATTCTTCAAAATAAAATAAAAAACTTTTGCCTGTGTTTTGCTTTGTGTTCTCTCGGGAATTTTGTCGAGCATATGGTAGGACGCCAAACGGGTTTTCGCCTTCCCGCAACACGCGATTTGGGAGCTTTCGAGGAATGAGTAATCACGCCAGGTGATTTAAAGAAATCCATGCACAGTGAGGACCGTGTCAATTTACGTTAAAACCCCAATTTCTTCCGCCTCAAAACTCCTCCCTTACCCAAAATTTTTCCGCCCCATGCGGGTGCAACCTCGAGCTCCATATTAAGGATACAAATCTTTTGTAATGAATATTAATTTGTATTTTTTAAATCAAGAATTTAGATGATATTTATTAACTTTAATTTAAGAGCGACAAAGTTTTCCTCTAAACTGGGTTTGAGGAATTTCTTTCAACCTTGTTTATAAAAATGACATGTGTCCTTTAAACATGTAAGATGCACATGTTTTTTAAATAGTAGGAACAAAGTTAGAATAAATTTTATTAAAAACTCATATACATCTCACATGTTATTAAAAAAAAAGACATTCTCCCTCCCCCTTTTGTGCAGACATATAAAAAATAAAAAATAAAATAAAAATCATTTTTATAGAATAAATTAAAGAAAATTCTTTCAATCTAATTTGAAAGAAAACTTTGTTCATTTAACAGCTATGTTTTTTTTTTTATGCCACCCAAGCCCAGCGGGGCCGCTAGTCTGACACCAACGCTCGTTCATTTGAGATACTCCATCCCTCCATCCGGCAGGTGATTAGTTATCTCAAACCTATCACCTTATCTCTATCCCCCATCGCAAGAAAGTTGATTTTTTGGTTGTGGATTTTGAGTTTTCTTGTGACTACAGGATCCTGGGCAGTCGTTGTCGTCCTTGAGACTGTCAAACTGGTTTGGTGGCATATTAAGGTACGTACCTTGAGTTCTGTTATTTTTGTTGTTGGATTGTTGTTTTTATGGACATTCTGAAGTTGGTCTGGTTTTTTTTTTTTTGATGAATGATTAATCTTCGGTTGGCACTGGAATGATTTTTGCTTGCCATTGGAGATATCATGATTAATTACTCTCCGGGAGATCATGATTTTTCCCTCCATCCAACTGTCAAACTGGTTTTCTTGTGTCTTTGTTTCTGAAGATTCATAATTAATTACTCTCTCAACCCAATTGAACTGTAAATATGCACCTGTTCTATGGTGCCAATCCACTGCTGCTTTTGCATCATAGATGTTCTTCTCGCGTCATGAATAATGAAAATCTTAGAATCTAAAATTCAATGAAATAAATGAGTGTTGGGGGGTGGGGGGTTGTGTGAAGAAAGTTGTCTTTTGTGTGGATATGATAAATCATGAGAAGAATAGGGCTTGATTTGATTCATTCTGATTCAACTCAAATTCATTATTGGATTTGAATCACTATATAAGCTGGTGTAGCCCTAGCATTGATTCTAAGCAAGGGTGAAGTTCATTGTTGGATTCAACTCAAAACGATGAATGAATATGAAGTATGTAAATAATTAAGACACAACGAGTAACATGGAACACATAAACAAAACCAACTGATCGAGCAAAAAGAAAACTAGAACATATGTTGAAAGCAAAAGAAATGTCATTAAACAACAAAAATAGTAGAGATCAAGGTATAAATGCTAGGTGGTTGTAGAATTTTTTCTGGGTGTAAAGGAGATTAATGAAAATGGCGCATAACCCAAAAAGGTGGTGGTAAAATCCTGCCATCACCAAATCTGCACAATTCTCCAAAAACGTATCCCCCACTTAGCTCGTAGTGCCCATAATCATTGCCCACATAACCCTCGCACCCAAAAAGAGGATATTTCTTATGTATTTCACAAGAATCATCCGTGAAGTATATGCAATTTGCTTTCAAATTAGGAAAGCTCTGAGCTGAGAGACAGAGAGATTGGTTAGTACCTACAAACAAAACTTGGTCACCTATGCATCTAATAGGTTCCCATCTATTCCGACAGAAATCTAGCCTATAAACGTCAAACATGGTTGTCTGGTCTGGAGATTCAATAATATCAGAGTTGACTATAATTTCGCCATCGCTATTCATCTCATTAGAAAAAAACCTACAAACCCACAAAAGCTCACCTGATGATTCGACCAAATAATATCTTTCTCCGCAAGATATCCTCGTGTACTTTTCAAGTGAGGATAAGTGTTTATGTGCGAAACAAGTTTTGATAAGGTAACTCTTTGGAGAAGAAAGATCAGCAAGGTCATAAGCGTATAAAGTAACTCCACAAGAGGTAATGGCGTAGAACAATTGGTCATTGAAATGTATGACATCTACAATGTCAAAATTTTTCTTAAGTGGCGGTTCTACAAAGGTCCATGACTTATCCCCAGGTTTACAAAAAGCAATACTGCGATGAATGCTAAGACCAGGTACAGCCACTACGATGCAATCATCACTTGTAGGAACTGATGACAAAACAATCTTGCGTATAAGATATAGAATCAAACGATTTGCTGACCTGGTATAGAAACTTTGGCTTTGATCAGGATAATCCCATTCTACTTTAAACCCAAAATCGGGGGAAGAATCATCATCAGATTCATATGCACTTTTCCATTTGTGACACAAAGCGTCACCCTCATATCTCTTCAATATTTCATCTTCATCCACATCTTCACGAGGTATAACTGTTATGGATGGTAGTGTATGAATGGGAGGAAGGGAGATGAGTGGAGAGGTCGTGAAGGGACTCCAAAGAAAAACGGAGCAGTCAAGGCGGGAGATATAAGCCAACCAACCATGAGATGACCCAATGCATATTGCATGATTAACCTCTTCAGGGATCTTAATATTGGTATTTATAACATTTTCATTTACATAGTCATAGAAACGGCACAGACTCCTACCATCTTCCTCCTCATCCGGTGGTATCATCATCAACGGATGTGAATTAGCTTTTGAAGGCGATGCGAATAATGATGGTGGTGATCTATTAATAGAAGGCATCTTTCGCTTAAGGAGCAATGGAGTAGAAAAGCATAGGTTGGTCTTCTTGGTATAAGACCCAAGTGTAGCAACACGGCAGAGTGAACCCCCGGTCATTGGCACCATACACCATTGGTACGATAATGGCATGTTCACCATCTTCACCTCTTTATATATGAAGGAAATAGATCAATCAGAACAAGAAAAACTAAATAAAAATGAAAAGTGAAATATTAATACACATTAGCTAGCATATATAAAAAATAAAAATAATCAGCAAACAGAACAAAATCAAAATTAAATACTTACATGTGTGTGGATTTAGGGATGAGAAAACTTCAATAATTGAATTCGATCCTTCTATCTCGATTGGTAGATTGGTAGAGAGAGAGAGAGAGAATCGAATATGGTTCTTTAGTTTTTTTTGGAGAGAATGTAAGAAAATCTGAGATTTGAAAGAAATGAATGGAAAAGAGAGAGGGGGACGGCTACAAACGGGCTAGGGTTTTGTGTCTCTCCCGATTCTTTGTTAGTTTTAGGAGTAAATGCGTGGAATTTGAATTAATTAAGAAATAAAATTTAATTTTGTGAAAAACACCAAAAGAAGGCGTGTGGTTTGGGTGTTTCTAGAATCTTGAGTTTCTCTATATATATTTATGCGTGCATGTTATTCATTTATAATGATCATGAGTTATTAGGTAGGTGGTCCGTGGATTGAGATTGTTTTGTTCTTTGATGTTGTTGTGTGAAATGGAAAGGACTTGATAATTTTAATTTTAGTCTTTATTGGATACACTGATTTTGGCCTTCCACCCGGTGTTTAAGGTGGAAATAATTTTTGACATGAATGATTCTTTAAATGTGTGATTGGATGAGAATGTCTCCTATTTACTAATTACTAAATTATAGATGAATCCCAATCTAAGACAGACGTGTTATATCCTAAAAAGACAACAAGTGATGTTACGGTTTGAGAAAGAATGAAAGCTCATTCATGGCATTTGTCAAGTGTCGACCTTTTTTTGTTTGTCTTATATAAATTTTTTCAATATAAAACATAAATTGAAAAAAAAAAAAAAATACCTACGATCTGAAGAATTTCCGTTTATGTTTTATATTGAAAAATTTTATATATAACAACAGTACAAGCCCTAATATACATATTGATCATTCATTTATCAATTGCCTGTTTTTCAAGATAAGTATGATTTCATGAATGAAATGACACGTTGTTGAAAAAAATAAAAAACAAAAGCGATTGTCAATAAACCTTTTAGTATAAGAATAATAAAATAATGTTAAAATATTTCAAAACCCTCCTTATTCTTCCAAGTTAGTTATGATTACCAGACCTTTTTCATAAAATCTTAGAGCATTCACAATGGATGAATTAAATGATACTTTTATCTAAAATGACTCTTTAAATTTGTAAAAAAAAACCCTCTACATTGGATGAGCAAAAAAAAAAAAAAAAAAAAAGCTAAATATAGTAGCACTATTAATTGGAGCCTGTTTTTTTTATTATTGTTTCTCTCATATATTTTCTCTTTTCCCAAAACTTGGGGATCATTATGAGAATATTCTTTTACAATTTTTTATAAAAAAGATATTTCATAAATATGATTGACATTACTATGTGAATATGATTTTCATACTTAACTTTGACAAATACAACATTTGAAAAATATAATTATTATAAAATACAACCGTTTCAAAAATATTATCATTACAAAAATGATTATTTGAAAAATAATAATCGTTGAAAAGTTATTGTACTAAACGAATTACCATTGAAAAAATAAAGAGTGAAATACGAATTTTAGAAAAGAAATAAAGATAGAAACAATAAAAAGTAAAAAACTAATATTTAAATGATATAGATAAAAATTTAGCTAATCGGATCTAGGAGACCTTTTAAAAATATATTAGCTAAACTCGATAAAGTGAGTCTTGAGAAGCCACTTTGCATAAAAAGCTCCTCCATTGTGAGTGCTCTTAGGGCATTCCCAATAGAAGAGCCAAATATTATTTTTATCTAAAATAGCTCTTCAAATGTTTAAAAAAACCCCTACATTGGATTAGTAAAAAAAAAAATGTAAAATAGATATTTGGTTGGAAGAGCTAAAAAAAAAGCTAAATGTAGCAACACTTTTCAAGGAAGCTATTTTATTTTTCATTGTTTATCTCACCTGGTTTCTCTTTTTCCCAAATTTTTTCCTACTTTTTCTCTGCATGTTCTCTTTTTTCCCATTTTTCCTCTCACATGTTTTCTTTTTCTCAAAACTTTTCTTACTTTTAATAATATTTTAATAAAATAAATAAAAATATAGCTAATTGGATGTAAAGACATTTAAAAATGGCTTAGATAAACTAAATAAAATTGAGTTTTGAGAAGCCATTTTACATAAAAATATGGCTCCTTCATTGAAAATGTTCTTACAATGGATTAGCCAAAAAAAATGTAAAATAGATATTTGATTGGAAAAGCTAAAAAAAAAAAGCTAAATGTAGCCGCACTTTTCAAGGGAGCTATTTTATTTTTCATTGTTTCTCTCACATGTTTTCTCTTTTTTCCAAATATTTTCCTACTTTTTCTCTGCATGTTCTATCTCTTTTTCCCAAAATTTTTCCTATTTTTTCTCTTACATGTTCTCTTTTTCCCAAAACTTTTCTTACTTTTAATAATATTTTAATATAATAAATAGAAATATAGCTAATCGGATATAGAGGCCTTTAAAAATGGTTTAGCTAAACTAGATAAAAGTGAGTTTTGAGAAGCTATTTTATATAAAAATATGGCTCCTCTATTGGGAATGTTCTTAGATGGCAAAAAATAAGATAATATTCCTACCCCACAAACGTACTATAAATTAACAAACTTTAATAAAATCCAAGTAAAGCTAGCTATTTTTAAAATCAGTTATCGATCTAGAGAAACAAACACCCATATATATATATATATATATATATATATATATATATATATATATATTATTGTTCATTTTATCAACAATTATTTGTTATAATTTGACCAAAGAATACAACTTGAACATTTTAATTGAAAGACGTCGCAAGAAATCTCCACAAAATTCACCATCATGAAAATGAAATTAGTAGCCTTGATTATAAGCAAGGGTGAAGTTCACTGTTGGGTTCAACTCAATACGATGAATGAATATAGAAGTAACAAGTAACATTAAGGCATAGCAAGTAACATTCAACACGTAAACAAACCACCCGCTCGAGCAAAAACAAAACTATAACATAAGTTGTAACTTGTAAGCAAAATAAATGTCCTTAAACAGCATAAGTAATGGAGATCAAAGTATAAAATATAAGTTGTAGAATCTTTTTTGGGGTAGGCCTTTGATCTTTAAATGAGAAGACAATATAATGAAGGAGATTAATGAAAATTGCGCATAACCCAAAAAGGTAGCAAGCCATCACCAAATTTGTGGAATTGTCCAAATACATGACCTCCCAGCTCACAATACCCATAATTATGGCACCGATAAGAATAACCAGTGAAGTATATGCAGTTTGCTTTAAAAATGGGAAATTCCATAGCTGAAAGAGAGTGAGTTTGGTTAGTATCTAAAAACAAAACTTGGTCACCTATGCATTGAGCACACTCCCATGTATTCCGTAAGAAATCCAGCCTATAAACTTCAAATGTCTCAATAGGATATTCATCGTCATTAGAAAATACAAATCTGTCGTCATCGACATCACACCATTTGTACCTCTTGTCATAAATATCGCGTCGAATAAGCCTACAAACCAATAGAAGATCACCTAATGATTCGACCAGATGATATATATACTGCGTTGTATTCTTCAAGTGAGGGTTTTAATTCGAAAGAAGGTTTGAGAAAGTAACTCCGCATGTATTCATCAAGTACGGGTTTGAGAATGTAACTCTTTGGAGAAGAAAGATTAGCAAGATCATAAGCGAATAAAGTATTCCCACAACTGCTCACAGCGTAGAACAATCGATCCTTGAAATATGTGACATCTGCAATGTGGTAATGTTTCTTATGTGGCTGCTCTACAAAAGTCCATGACTTATCCCCAGGTTTACAAAAAAAAATACCTTGATATTTAATAAGATTAGACAGAGCCACAACAATGCAATCGTCACTTGTTGGAACTGATGACAAAACAATTACGTCTATAATATCTAGACTCAAACTTCTTGGTGTCCTCGTATAATACATTTGGCTTGGATCTGGATATTCAGCTTCTACTTTGAACCCAAAATCGGGAAAACAATTATCACCATCATATTCAAATTCAAATGGACTTAGTATATCATCCTCTATTTCCTCATTGTCTATCTCTTCACGCGGTATAACCTTTATGAATGGTAGTGTATGAATGGGAGGAAGAAAAATGAGTGGAGAGGTCATGAAGGGACTCCAAAGAAAAATGGAGCAATCAAAACAAGAGACATAAGCCAACCAACCACGAGATGACCCAACGCATTGTGCAAAATTAGCCTCTCGAGGGATCTTAATAGTGGTATTTATAACCTTTTCATTTACGTAGTCATAGAAACGGCACAGACTCCTACCATCATTGTCTTCCTCCTCCTCATCCGGTGGTATCATCATCAACGGATGTGACTCAGCTTCTAAAGGCGATGCCAATAATAATGATGATGATCTATTAATAGAAGTCATCTTTCGCCCATGAAGCAATGGAGTAGAAAAGCAGAGGTTGGTCTTCTTGGTATAAGACCCAAGTGTAGCAACACGACAGAGTGAACCTCTGGTCATGGGCACCACACAACATTGGTGCGATAGTACCATATTCATCATCTTTCACCGCTCTATATATATATGAAGGAAACAGATCAATCAGAACAAGAAAAACTAATTAAAAATGAAAAGTGAAATATATATACACACAAGCTAGCATATATAAAAAATAAAAATAATCAGCAAATAAACAAATATGCACAAATGAATCATGATTACAATTTCAAAGAGAACAAAATGAAAATAAAATACGTACGTGTGAGTGGATTTAGGGATGATAAAACTTCAATCTTGAAATCCTTCTATCTTGATTGATAGATTTGGTAGAGAGAGAGAGAGAATCGAAATTTTGTTCTGAAAACAAGGGGATGGCCGAATATGGTTCTTGAGATTTTCTTTGGAGAGAATTAATGTAAGAAAATATGAGAGTTGAAAGAAATGAAGGAAAAATCGAGTGGGGGACGGCTGGCTACAAATGGGCTAGGGCTTTTTGTCTCTCTGGATTCTTTTTTTTAATTGTAGGAGTAAATGCTAGGAATTTGAATCAATGAAATAAAATTTAATTTTGTGAAAATCAGCAAAAGGAGGCGTGTGATTAATTTGGTTGTTTCTATAATCTTGGGTTTCTATATATATATTGATGTGTGCATGTTATTCATTTATACTGATGAGTTATTATGTGGTAAATCCGACTGTTGATATATTTTTTTTTTGTTCTTATCAATATCCTATCCGTTGATATTGTTATAAAATATGGAAAGGAGTTGAACATTTTGATTTTATAGTCATTAATGGAGACACCAATTTTGGCCTGCCACCCAATTGTTTAAGGTGGAATTGAGTTTTGAAATGAATCATTTCTTAAATGTGTAATTGCATGATAATTAATGTAACTTTTATAAGGTCTTAGATCATTCATATTGGCCTCAACAAATTAATTTTTTTGGCTATTTTAATTATTAGTAATGTAACAAAAAATGCTACACATTGACTCAATAAAATGACTATGAATTTGTTAAGATAACTCAACAAATTCTTATTTATATTAATAATAATAGTAATCTTGCTTTATTTTCTTTGGGAATAAAAAAAATAGATAATGAAATAATATTTTAAATAGAAAAGTGAAAGTAAATAGCTAAGATGTTGAGCCGAATATATGTGATTTGAAAAAATAGATAGTTAAAATAGAAAAAATGTGTTTTTTAGCTAAATATTTATTGAACCGAACGTGTTGCTCTTAGCATAAATCAAGCCTATTGTGTCCAGGTCGACACATAAAAAAAAATAAAATAAATAATAAATAATAAATAATAATAATAATAATATTACCAAAACACTAATTCACCCGCTCCTCCTCCCACTGGACCCTTCAGTCCCCAACCCATCCCAATGACTTTGTTTTAACGCGCGGCGTGTAAAGGAAACTTCTATTTTGAAATGGAAACAAAACAAATCAAAATTGGCAAAAAGTGAATATACTAATATACCCTCAAATCAAAGCACCGAATAAAGACACAAAGCTTGTAATCTTTCTCTGAGAAAGCTTCAATGCGTTTCTATTACCCTCCTACTAATTCTGTCAATGGAGAAAACGCTAGCAAGCCAGTTCTTCATGTCCAACCTGAAGCTTTATTATGAAGCTCCTTCTTCCTGCGTGGTGTGGGCAGGAACGCCGGTGACCAGAAGAAGGGTTGGATTCGGTGTTTTGGTAACATTTGATTTTTTTTTTAAGCTAATGCATCAACCTCTCATTAAAAGGCATAAATGACTTAATTTGTACCAAGATCTTATAGAATTATTCTCAAACTTAATTAACAAATTATAAATGAATGACAATCTAAGACATGTTATATATGTCCTAAAAAAACAAGTGATGTTAGGGTTTTCAGATTAGAATTCAGCACTAAATTAAGCTCATTCATGGTATTTGACGATTTGTCAAGTGTTGACCCTTTTTTGTTTGTTTTATATTTTGTCAACCAATCTATATAACGATTATTGTTTGTTGAATAATTAGACACCCCCAATTGCGTTTAGCCAGCCAGACACAACTATGGCAAGCGTAGCTGGGTAAACTCCGGGTTCGAATCCTAGCATCGGAAAATTTTCATTTCATTTCATTTCTTTTGTTATATAAATAAAGAGAAGTGTTATTTAATAGACTCTCGTACTACTATCCTATAATTGGAATGGCGTAGTAGTAAAAATCAAACCTCAGTTTTCACTTACTCATAAGTAAACAAACAAGCAAATATCCCCTCTTCACTTCCCCTCTAAATTGCTGAGAAAAAAAAAAAAACAAGATAACAAAGGTGTCTAAAATTAAAAACATTGTAATGAGAACGCACACTCAACAAATTATCCAAAATTAAAAACATAAATTCTGAAATCATTCGTTTTTTTATTTTTTTTATTTTTTTTTTCCATTTATGTTTTATATTGAAAATTTTTATATATAACAATAGCACACACGTACGCCCTTCGGCCCTAATATACATATTCATTCATTTATCAATTGCCTTTTTTCGGGATAAGTATGATTTCATGAATGAAATGACACGTACGTTGCTGAAAAAAAAAAAAAAAAACAAAAACAAAAACAAAAACAAAAACAAAAGCGATTGTCAATCAACTTTTTAGTACAAGAATAATTAAATAATGTTAAAATATTTCTAAATCTCCTTATTCTTTCAAGTTAATTATGATTTACCAAGAACAAATTATACAACACTCATAAAATCTTGGTAGGCAAAAACTAAGAATTCACCGTCATAAAAAAGAAATTAGAAGCCTTGATTCTAAGCAAGGGTGAAGTTCATTGTTGGATTCAACTCAAATGATGAATAAATATGTAGTAGACACAACGAGTAACATGCAACACGTAAACAAATTAAACCACCCGAGCAAAAAGAAAACTATAACATAAGTTGAAAGCAAAAGAAATATCATTAAATAACAGAAATAATGGAGATCAAGGTATACAGAATATATAAGTGGTTGTATAATATTTTTTTGGGCACCCTTGATCTTTAAATGAGAATTGAGAACACAATATAATGAAGGAGGTTATTGAAAATGGCGCATAACCCAAAAAGGTGGTGGTAAAACCCTGCCATCACCAAATCTGCTCAATTCTCCAAATACATATCCTCCTCCTAGCTCGTAGTGCCCATAATCATTGCCCCCATAACCTTCACGCCAATAAGGAGGATATTTCTTATGTATTTCACAAGAATCATCTGTGAAGTATATGCAGTTTGCTTTCAAACTGGAAAAGTTTCGAGCTGAGAAAGAGAGAGATTGATTAGTGCCTAAAAACAAAACTTGGTCACCTATGCATTTAATAGGTTCCCATGTATTCCGAGAGAAATCCAGCCTATAAACGTCAAAAGTGGTTGTCTGGTCCGGAGAATCAATAATACCATTGTTGAATATAATTTCGCCATCGCCATTCATATTGTTAGTAAAAAACCTACAAACCCACAAAAGCTCACCTGATGATTCGACAAGATAATATCTTTTTCCGCAAAATTCCCTCGTGTATTTTTCAAGTGAGGATAAGCGTTCAAATTTGAAACAAGTTTCGACAAGGTAACTCTTTGGAGAAGAAAGATCAGCAAGATCATAAGCGTATAAAATACGTCCACAAGAGGTAATGGTGTAGAACAATTGGTCCTTGAAATGTGTGACATCTGCAATGTCATAATATTTCTTAAGCGGTGGCTCAACAAAGGTCCATGACTTGTCCCCAGGTTTACAAAAAGCAATACTGCGATGAATTCTAAGACCAGGAAGAGCCACTACGATGCAGTCATCACTTGTTGGAATAGATGAAAAAACAATCTTGCGTATAAGATATAGAATCAAACGCTTTGCTGACCTGGTATAGAAACTTAACCTTTGATCTGGATAATCCCATTCTACTTTAAACCCAAAATCGGGGGAAGAATCATCATCAAATTCATATGCAGTTTTCCATTTGTAGCGCAAAGTATCACCCGCATATCTCTCCAATATTTCGTCATCAGGGTTCTCTTCATCCACATCTTCACGAGGTATAACCGTTATGGAAGGTAGTGTATGAATGGGAGGAAGGGAGATGAGTGGAGTGGTCGTGAAGGGACTCCAAAGAAAAATGGAGCAGTCAAGACGAGAGATATAAGCCAACCAACCATGAGATGACCCAATGCATATTGCATGATCAACCTCTTCAGGGATATTAATATTGGTATTTACAACCTTTTCATTTACGTAGTCATAGAAACGGCACCGACTCCTACCATCTTCCTCCTCCTCATTCGGTGGTATCATCATCAACGGATGTGAATTAGCTTTTGAAGGCGATACCAATAACGATGATGATGATCTTTTAATAGAAGACATCTTTTGCTTAAGAAGCAATGGAGTAGAAAAGCATAGGCTGGTCTTCTTGGTATGAGACCCAAGTGTAGCAACACGACAGAGTGAACCTGTGGTCATGGGCGCCATACAACAATGGTACGATAATACCATATTCATCATCTTCACCGCTCTAGATCTATATATATATATATATATATATATATATATATATGAAGGAAACAAATCAATCAGAACAAGAAAAGGTAAATAAAAATGAAAAGTGAAATATTTATACGCATCAGCAAGCATATATATATAATCAGCAAATAAAAAAATATGCACAAATGAATCATAATTACAATTTCTATTCCAATTGTCAATTGAAGTTGTGATTTTTTCGCTGGAAAGTAACGTTACATTTTTATATTATGCGATGTAATGTATTGTAAGTAAAAATAAAAAATAAAAATAAAAAAAATAAAAAATAAAATAATGTATGTGTGATGTGCAGGGACGAGAAAGGTTTCAAGAAATCAAATAGTAACATATTTAATTGGTATGAGAAAATATGACATATTTTACGATGTACACGTGACAACGTAGTACATACACGTACAATTTTACGAATGTGTCTGGACAAAAGATTCAAAGAGAACAAAAAGAAAATTAAATACTTACGTGATGAGAAAACTTCAATGTTGAAATCCTTCTATCTTGATTGGTAGATTGGTTGAAAGAGAGAGAGAATCAAAATTTTGTCTTGAAAACAAGGGGATGACAGAATATGGACGGAGAGAATGTAAGAAAAAATGAGAGTTGAAAGAAATGAAGAGAAAAGAGAGTGGCGCACGGCTGCAAATGGGCTAGGGTTTTGTGTCTCTCTTGATTCTTTTTTAATTTTAGGAGTAAATGCTAGGAATTTGAATCAATGAAATAAAATTTAATTTTAGGCGTGTGGTTTGGTTGTTTCTAGAATCTTGGGTTTCTCTATATTGATGTGTTCATGTTATTCATTTATAATGAGTTATTAGGTGGTAAATCCGAGGATTGAGATTGTTTTGTTCTTTGATGTTGTTGTGTGAAATGGAAAGGACTTGAAAATTTTGATTTTATAGTGTTTAATGGAGACACTGATTTCGGCCTGCCACCTAGTGTTTAAGGTGGAAATGAATTTTGACATGAATCATTCCGTAATTGTGTGATTGGATGACAATGTCTCCTATTTACTAATTTCCAAATTATGTCTCCTATTTACTAATTACCAAATTATAGATGAATTACAATCTAAGGCAGACATGTTATATATATCCTAAAAAGACAATAAGTGACGTTAGGGTTTTCAGAATAGAATGCAACACTAAAACTCATTCATGGTATTTGTTTGTTTTATATTTTGTCAACCAATCAATCTATACATCGATTCTTGTTTGTTGAAGAATCAGACACCCCAATTAATTTCTCTTTCTCAGTTAACTGCAACCGCATGCATGTACTGGACTTCCTCCTGTATTTGTCTTATTTTAATTTAATTTGAAAGTCGTATGTTGACATTGTCAATTTTTTCGTAGTTTAGGAGAAAATATATATTGTCAATTATGAGGTAATTTGAAGAGTGTATTTGCTCTTCTATCTTAGCCCAACTCTCTCTGGCCTCTCCCATGGCTTTCCCACCATGAATTTCTCTTCCCCACTGATCCCACATGAAAGACTCTATGGGGAAGCCATGTGAGAGGCTGGAGAGAGTTGAGCTAAGAGAGAGGGGCAAATCATCTCTATTTTTTTTTTCTTTCTTTCTTTTTCAGCTTTGATGTGGTAATTTCTTATTAGATGGCACAAACAACCTTATTTATACCAAGTCATTATAAAAGTAATTCTCATTCTTTTAAAGCTTATAATCGATAAGAAATAACCGATCAAGCGTGCCCTCCCAAGATAACATAATTTTCAATAACAATCCTCAAATGATAGGTACTTTTTTTTGCCACTTGGGTTTATATTGAAATTTTTTATACATAAAAATAGTACGAACCCCAATATACGCATTCATTCATTTATCAATTGCCTAATTTTTTTCAAGATAAGTATGATTTCATGAATGAAACGAAACGTTGTTGAAAAAAAAAAGCCCAAAAGCGATTGTCAATCAACAACGTTAAAATATTTCTAAACCCTCTTTATTCTTTCAAGTTAAATATTAGGAAAAATTTTACTTTGGCCTCGCCCCTGAACTTTCACCTGATTTTACAAACTCCTCATGAACTTTCAAATCTCTCATTTTGGACCCTTGAACTTTCAATTACTCTCAATTAAAACCTTTATGTTAATTTTAGCCGTTAAAAATATAAAAAAAAAAAAAAAAAGACCAAAATATCCTTGATTTTCATTTTTTTTTTTAAATAAAAAAACGTTTTAGAAGTTGAAATTTTATACAAAAGTCAAGGGTATAAACGTCATGTAATGTTTAAAATCTGATAGAGGAGTCCATATTGAGAGTAATTGAAATTTCAAAAGGAGTTTATAGAATCAAGTGAAAGTTCAGGGGGCCAAAGTGAAGTTTCCCCTAAATATTACTACCTCACAAACCTCTTACAAGAAAATTAACTGCAAGCACCACGGCAACAATACTTAACTTGAAACAAGTTAAAATATCAATAAACTTCAATAAAATCCACGTAGAGCTATATATCTAGTTATTTTTAAAAATCTGTTAAAAACAGGACCTAATCATGAACTATAACCCAGTATCTAGTAAAGTTAGCGCGCGACAATTAGATCTAGAACAAAGAACATACATATATATATAATCCATTACTGTTCATTTTATCAACAATTATTTGTTATAATTTGATAAAAGGAATATAACTTAAACATTATGAAATCTCCACCTAGAATTCACCATCATGAAAATGAAATTAGAAGCCTTGATTCTAAGCAAGGTTGAAGTTCATTGTTGGATTCAACTCAAAACGATGAATAAATAAGAAGTAAGAAAATAAGACGCAACGAGTAACATGCAACACATAAACAAACCACCCGAGTAAAAACAATACTATAACATAAGTTGAAGGCAAAATAAATTTCATTAAACAATAGAAATAATGGAGATGAAGGTATAAAAGACAAGTGGCTATAGAATCTTTTTTCGGGCAGGCCTTGATCTTTAAATGAGAAGACAAGATAAAGTAGATTAATGAAAATGGCGCATAACCCAATGTGGCCAGGTCCTACCAAATTGGTGGAATTGTCCAAATAGATTTCCTCCTATCTCATAATGCCCATAATCATGGCACTTAAAAAAATAACCAGTGAAGTATATGCAGTTTGCTTTAAAATTAGGAAAGTCCAAAGCTGAAAGAGAGAGAGTTTGGTTGGAATCTAAAAACAAAACTTGGTCACCAATGCATTTAGTATGCTCCCATGTATTCCGAGAGAAATCCAGCCTATAAACTTCAAATTTCTCGATAGGAAATTCATCATCATCAGAAAGTGCAAACTTGTCTTCATTATTATCAATATCGGAACGAATAAGCCTACAAACCAATAGAAGATCACCTAATGATTCCACCAGATAAAAGTTTTTGTTGTATTCTTCATGTGGTAAAGAATCGGTACATAAATCCTGAATGTATTCACCATTTCCGAATTTGAGACGGTAGCTCTTAGGAGAAGAAAGATCAGCAAGATCATAAGCGAATAAAAAATTGGCAGTATGATTCATTGTATAGAACAATCGATCCTTGAAGTGTATGAGATTCCTAATGCGGTGAGTTAGCTTAACTGGCTGCTCTACAAAGGTCCATGACTTATCCCCAGGTTTACAAAAAAAAATACCTTGATACATAATAATATCAGACATAGCCACAACGATGCAATCATCACTTGTTGGAATAGATGACAAAACAATATAGTCTATAATCTGTGGACTCAAACCTTTTGGTGTCCTGGTATAGTATATTTTGCTTGGATCTGGATATTCGGCTTCTACTTTGAACCCATAATCGGGAAAAAAATTATCATCATCAGATATATAATCACTTACTTCATCATCTTCTATCTCTTCATGAGGTATAACCTTTATGAAAGGCAGTGTATGAATGGGAGGAAGCAAGATGAGTGGAGAGGTTGTGAAGGGACTCCAAAGAAAAATAGAGCAATCAAGACGGGAGACATAAGCTAGCCAACCGTGAGATGACCCAATACATAATGCATGATCAACCTCTTCAGGAATCTTAGTATTGGTATTTACAACCTTTTTGTTTATGTAGTCATAGAAACGGCACAAACTCCTGCCATCTTTATCCTTCTTATCATGAGGCGGTATAATCATCAATGGATATGACTCAGAAACACGTGCTGCTTCTTTAGGCGATGCCAATAATGATGATGATATTGTACTGTTTGAAGGCATCTTTCGCCCAAGAGTAGAAATGCAGAGATTAGCCTTTTTGGTACAAGGCCCAAGTGTAGCAACATGACACAGTGAACCTCTGGTCATGGGCGCCATACAACATTGATACGATAATACCATATTCATCATCTTCACCGCTCTATATACGAAGGAACCACATCAATCAGAACAATAAAAATAAATAAAAATGGAAAGTGACAAATAAAAAATGACTGCAGGAGTTCACGAATATATATATATATATATATATATATGTTTGCACAAAAGATTGAAAGAGAAAAAAGAGAATTAAATACTTACGCGTGTGATCGAGTGGATTAAGGCGGGATGAGAAAACTTCAATCTTTAGATCCTTGGGGCCGAATATGGTTCTTGAGTTTTTTGTTTCTTTGGAGAGAATGTAAGAAAATATGAAGGGATCGACAAGATATATAGAGGGGGACGGCTGGCTACAAATGGGGTAGCCTGGCTGCTAGGGTTTTGTGTCTCTCTTTATTCTCTTTAATTAATTTAGTTTTAGGAGTAAATGCATGGAATTTGAATTAATGAAATCAAATTTAATTTTGTGTAAAACACCAAAAAGAAGCGTGCGTGTGGTTGATTTGGTTCTTTCTAGAATGTTGAGATTTTATTGATGTGTTCATATATGTTATTCATCTATATATACTGAGTTATTAGGTGATAAATCCAAGGATTGATTTTTTAAAAAATATATATATATATATATATATTAGGTACTTTCGTAGTTTTTTCCTTGTGTTTTTCGGGTCCTAAATAGATATTATTTTTGAAAAATCAGTTTAGAGAAATAAGGGCCAGGTGGATATTATTCTTATCATCTTTTTTCTTTTCTTTTTTATGAAAGATTGTTCTTATCATCCTATCCATTGTTGTTGTCTGAAGTGGAAAGGAGTTGAACATTTTTATTTTATAGCCTTTAATGGATACACCAATTTTGGCCTGCCACCCAATTGTTTAAGGTGGAATTGAATTTTGAAATGAATCATTTCTTAAATGTCGTGTGATTGCATAATAATTTACAACTTACCAAATAAGATTTTAATTAAAAGAAAGATCTCATAGAGCATATGTGTATATATAAAAAATTGTTCATATATGCTAAGGCCTCTCCTATCTATCTATGCTTGCTATTTTGCTCTCTTTTTTAGTGGCTAAAATTCAATAGCCATGGTTAGAATAATTATTAAATGATTAATTTTACCAATTCTCATAAGCTTAGCGTTTAATTATAGAATCAAACTCCTTCTTTCTCCTTTCTAATGGGCCTTGACTATAAAAATTATTTATTGGTAAACGATGTTCCCTTTTTCCTTTCTCTGCATGGAAGAGTTGAGTTGGGATAGATGGCATCATCTGAGAGAGGATGGTGCATGTGGATTATTTTAATTACATGAATGGAAAACCCAAGGATTGTTTTGGTTTATTCTTTAATTGGACGTACTGCTGGCTTGGAGCCCCACCAAATGAAGGTATGTGCGTGGGTGGATGAAGCCTTGTGAAATAAAAAGAAAACGAAGTGCTTTTACAAGGATTTCCATAACAATACTTTCCATAACAAGAGTGAATTTTCTAAATATAACTAAAAATTTGACTTGCTCCAAAATTTGCATAAAATTTGTAAAGAATGAAAGAATGTACGTACTGCTACAACAATTCCTATCTAAAAAATAACAATATTATACAGCCTCGCTTTTTCATAAAGTATTTCATCAAGAAAATGAATTAGAGGCCTTGATTCTAAGCAAGGGTGAAGTTCATTGTTGGATTCAACTCAAGCGATGAATGAATATGGAGTATGAAAATAATTAAGACAAAACAAGTAACATGCAACACATAAACAAACCATCCGAGCAAAAAGAAAACTAGAACATAAGTTGAAAGCAAAATAAATGTCATTAAACAACATAACGAATGGAGATCAAGATTCTACAACATGTCGTAGAATCTTTTTATGGTAGGCGTTTGATCTTTAAATGATCATAAAACAATATAACAAACAAGATTAATGAAAATTGCGCATAACCCAAAATCTTTCTGGGTGATGCGCAAATTTAAATTTTCTAAATGTAACTCCTTCTAACTCGTAATGCCCAAAATCATGGAACCCATAAGGAGGATATAACATATGTGCTTTACAAGAATCATCCGTAAAGTATATGCAGTTTGCTTTCAAACCAGGAAAGTCCGGAGCGGAGAGAGAGAGAGATTGGTTAGTACCTAAAAACAAAACTTGCTCACCTATGCATTTCGTACGCTTCCAAGTATTCCGAGAGAAATCCATTCTATAAACTTCAAACCTGATTGTCTTGTCTGGAGATCTACCAGAAGAGGTGTTCTTATAATTGTCAATTACATGCCTACGAACCCACAAAAGATCACCTAATGATTCGACCAAATAGTGTCTTTGATCGCACTCTTCCCTTGGGTATCCTTTAGCTGAGGATAAGGGTTTGAATTTGAAAGAATTTTTGACATGGTAACTCTTTGGAAAAGAAAGATCAACAAGATCATAAGCGTATAAAATAAGCCCACAATCGGATACAGCGTAAAAAAATTGGTCCTTGAAATGTATGATATCTGCAATGTGGAAATATTTCTTAAAAGGAAGGTCTATAAAGGTCCATGACTTGTCTCCAGGTTTACAAAAAACAATATTGCCACAAGTACTGAGATTAGACAGAGCCACTACGATGCAATCATCACTTGTTGGAATAGATGAAAAAATAATCTTGCGAATAATATGCCTCAAACGTTTTGCATATTTTCGGCTTTGACCAAGATATTCACATTCTACTTTGAACCCAAAATCATCATCACATTCATACGCTTTCTCTTCATCCAACTCTTCACGAGGTAGTGTATGAATGGGAGGAAGCGAGATGAGTGGAGAAGTTGTGAAGGGACTCCAAAGAAAAACGGAGCAATCGAGACGGGAGATATAAGCCAACCAACCATGAGATGACCCAACACATATTGCTTGATCAACCTCTTCAGGGATCTTAGTATTGGTATTTACAACCTTTTCATTTACGTAATCATAGAAACGGCACAAACTCCTTCCATCTTTGTCTTTCTCATCGGCCGGTTCTATCATCATCAATGGATGTGACTCAAAAATATGTACAACTTCTGAAGGCGATGCCAATAATGATGATGATGATCTATTAATAGAAGGCATCTTTCTCCCAAGAAGCAATGGAGTAGAAAAGCATAGGTTAGTCTTTTTGGTACAAGACCCAAGTGTAGCAACATGACAGAGTGAACCCCTCATGAACATGGGCGCCAAACAACATTGATACGATAATACCATATTCATCATCTTCACCGCTCTATATATATGAAGGAAACGTATCAATCAGAACAAGAAAACTAAATAAAAATGAAAAGTAAAATATATATATACACATCAGCTAGCATATATAAAAAATAAAAATAATCAGCACATAAAAAAAAAAAAAAAAGAAGCACAAATGACATATTTTACATTGTACACGTGACTACACAATTTCGAGAATATGTTTGCACAAAAGATTCAAAGAGAACAAAATCAAAATTAAATACTTACGTGTGATCGATCGAGTGGATTTAGGGATGAGAAAACTTCAATATTTAGATCTTTGGGGCCGAATATGGTTCTTGAGTGTTTTTTTTTTTTTTTTTTTTTTTTTTTTGGAGAGAATGTAAGAAAATATGAGAGTTGAAAGAAGATGAAGGGACAAGAGAGAGGGGGGCGGCTGGCTACAAATGGGCTAGGGTTTTCTGTCTCTCTTGATTCTTTTTTAATTTCACGAGTAAATGCATGAATTTGAATTAATGAAATAAATTTAATTCTGTGAAAAACACCAAAAAGTGGCGTGTGGTTAATTTGGTTGTTTCTAGAATCTTGGGTTTTTATTGATGTGTGCATGTTTTCATTTATACTGAGTTATTAGGTGGTAAATCCGAGGATTGATACATATATATTTTTTTTTTCTTATCATTCTAGCCGTTGATGTACGTTGTTGTGTGAAATGGGAAGGAGTTGAACATTTTGATTTTTGACATGAATCATTTAAGTTCTTAAATGTGTGATTGCATGAAAATGTCTCCAATTTACTACTACTACTTACCAAATAAGCTTTTAATTCAAAGAAAATCTCATACAACATTTATATATATAATTGTATTTTAACAAGTTTCGAAATTTTGAACTGTTTTTACCACTTTTTTTTTTCTTCTTCTTCTAATTGAATACGTTACATGGGATTTTTTGTAGAACATTGGGTAAGTGGCGGCTAGTGTTTTTTGTTAAAAATAAAAAAAATTAAAAATTAAAAATTAAAAAATTATATATCTATTATTTTTGGAAATTTAGTTAAGAGGCATGTTACACATTTTCGTCTTTAAAGAAAAATGATAAAAATCATCTTTAAGAGAAATATTACACAACCATTTTTCAACCTCCATTTTTTTTTTTTTTTTTTTTTTTTTTTTACAAATTGAATAAATCAACCATTAAATTTGTGGACTCATGTGCACTCTACACAAATTCAATGGTGGATTTATCCATTTACTATGGAAATGGTTAAAATATGGTTTGAAAAATAATTAATTATTTTATCTCTATTAATCCTATTAAAAATAAATGTGTTGGATGAATTTCTTTCAACTCAATTAAAAATTAAAATAAAATAAAAAAATCTATTATATTCCAATAATGAGATCCATTTGATAACACATTTCAACTTCCTTAGTCAACTAATTATATTAGTAGGTGAATTGCTTGCATTTTAAAACACCACACATGTTTTAATATATGGCATTGCTTCAAATACAAAGCCTCAAGGGGTAATCATTATTGAAGCCTAACAACTTCGATTGGTGGTTCTTCTGTTTCTCTCATTGTCTCTTACCATGCCAATAAAGATAAGCATAATTGCCATTGATTCCTTTCCTTCACAAATATGATACACGCTACCACCACTATTTTGCCTCATTACCCATAAACAAGAGGGAGAGGAAAAAACAATATAGAGGAAATTGATATTATAGCATTTTATATTAGAAAAACACAAGAATATTAAAAGAAAATTATTACTCTAATCAACATTATTTGTGGTGAAACTAGCCTCTACTAAGCCTTAAGGCTTATTACGGGTTGAGAAATCGCCCACTAGTTAGAATTCTCAAAGACCGACTTCATAGTTAAGTCGGCTTAAGAAATTGGGGATTACTGGTGTGCTAAGACCCTGTTGGGCCTATAATGCCTGTTTACCTTAGGGCCTCTATGGCCCAAACACGACAAAAGCTCCACTGTTAGAAGGATCCATAAAGATTGATGTTTTAAAACAACACAATTTTAGAAGAGTATGTTGACAAAAAAAAATACATTTTTTTTTGGAAACTTTTTATTTTGAAACCGCCAAACCAAAACACGCTTGACCACAAATCAAATAATAATTATAAAAATGAGTAATTAAGATAATATTATTAGATTTTTAAAGTCATAATTTTGTATTTTCAGGTTAAATCATCAAAGCTTCCTTTAAAAACTCTTGTCAACATTTTATATGATAAATCATCACCACATAATCTGAAGAAGAATTTGATCTCCCACCTCTCACGCAACCAACCAAAAAAACTGGCTACTTTACGACACCAAACTGATAAAAAAAGAAAAGAAAAAGAAAGGAAAGGAATCTCGATTGCGAAGCGAAGCCAACTCAGTAAGACTCACTCACTCTCAAGTCTTCTCTCAAGTCTCATTCATCTTTCTCACATTCTCTCCGGAACCAAACTTCCACGAGATTCTCGAACACCTTTTCGCAAAAATCGAAAACCCACACCATTTCACTTCACAACCTTCTCGCTCCACTGAGAGACTCTTCATCGTTTCCAGTCCACGGAATCCGAATTCCCACACCTTGAATTTAACTTCCGAATTTCGCAATTCTCGCCAAAGATGGATCCTGAACTGGAAAACGATGATTGAGGAGGATTGAGCGAAAGCCGGAGCTAAATGAAGCGAAAAGTTTCGCAGCAGAGACCTTGGTGTTATAAATGGAGGAGGAAGCTTTTCGCGCTGGTATTGCTAGGGTTTTGTTTCGGGACTACCGTATTAATGATGCAGAGCCAGTACAGTCGGATCATGACGATGGTGCAGAGGCCGAAGATTGCGTTCTTGTTCATCGCGCGGAATCGGCTTCCTCTGGACATAGTTTGGGACGCATTCTTTCAGGCACGCTTTCTTTCATCAATGTGAAACATTTGTGTTTTTCTTTCCGCAATTATTACTGGCTGTACCTTTTCGATTAACACAATTTCCATATTGCTTTGTATATTACGATTGCTTTGTTCTTTGGAAATGTAGCACTGTGTGTGTCTAACATCTGATTAGAGAGAGAGAGAGAGAGAGAGAGAACAATTAGATAATTAGGCAAAGTATCTATAACAATAATAGTAATTAATTATTTTATTGTGTAATTTTATAATTTGCCGTGTAATGAGTATAACTGATTCCGTAAAATTTGGGAGTGAAATTGCCCACGATCACCTTTAAATAGGTTGTATGCTCATTGAGAATGGGTTTGGGTGTTTATTGGTAATATCGTGAGCTCTAGATATGATAGTGTCGATAGTCTTTGCTAATAATATAGAAGCTTTTTTTTGTTTGATTGTATAATTATATAGAAGCTCTTACGTGTAACTATGAGCTATATACAGTTTTGCATGTGTATTGAAGAAGTAATTATCTTGTTTTGCAGGGAGGGGAGAATAAATTTTCCATTTTTGTTCACTCTAGACCAAGGTTTCTGCTCAACAAGGCAACAACAAGATCAGTCTATTTTTTCAATCGTCAAGTTAATGATAGCATACAGGTTCTCATTTCTCCCATGGAACTTATATAGATAGATACCACAATCCAGTTGCTTGCATAACATGTGTTCCTGCTGTTCTTTATTAAGTAACAGGCATTCAGAAGATAGTCTTTTAGGGAGACAAAAGGTTGCTATAAGAGATTGAGGCAATTTCCATAATGTTTTCCTGAAGAATTTCATGATGGACTCAACTATGTTCTTCATTACTGATATGAAAGCCAACACCTTCCTTCTTTTCTTTTTTCCCCAACTGCATGTATGAGTGTGTCTTTTTTCTTTTCTTTTTTTTCTTTCTTTTTTGGTTGTTTTTTCCCCATTGTGACTGTTAAGTGTAAGCGTGCATGTGCTCTTGTGTGCATATTCATCATGTATTGGAGATTGTAGCTACAATGTACCCTAGGGATCTCCGTATATTAAATGCACTTGTTTGTGTGTGTACATGCATGTGCATGTGTGTAATATAGTCTTGCACCTCACTTTACTGTGGAGGCAATGTCTAAGCATTTCAAAACATGGATTTGAATCCTTAACTACTCAAACAACAAATGAAGCAGGTTTTGAGATTAGGTGTTGAAACACAACATAAATATATTTTGAAATAATTCTGTCACATAGCTCATCAACATGATGATTTAATTCTTCTAAAACCTAAAAAGTCCCAAAAGTAATGTCGATTAAGTGTAGCTTAGATGTGTGAATTTATCTAATGTACTTTATGCGTCATCTTAGCTTGTTCATAATGGAAACGTTGTGATCAAATATAAGTTTTCACTATGCTATTTTTATTGGCGCGATACTATTCAGCTCATGTTGTTATATATCAGGTAGATTGGGGTGGAGCCAGCATGATTGAGGCAGAGCGGATATTACTTAGGCATGCACTTGAGGATCCTTTTAATGAGCGCTTTGTGTTTCTTTCAGACAGGTGACGATTGATCTCAATACTGGCTGCTTTTGTGTATGCTGTGGCATATGGTTGTCTTGTAGTTGCAAGTATTTGACAGTTATTATTAAGATTTTTCATTATGTTTGCATATTTAATTTGTTAAGAGATGGTCAGTAAATGCATCGAAGTCTTTTTGATGGTTATTTACAGTAATAGATGGTTATTTTTGTGTTATTTTGTTATCTAACAACATTTCAGTTACTTGATCTTGTCTCAGCTGCATTCCTCTATACAACTTCAGCTACACGTATGACTATATCATGTCCACGTCACATAGTTTTGTAGACAGGTGAGTGGTCCAGTCCTTAAACAAATGTATGCATCTCCATCTCTCTCTACTCACACAAATAATGTATGTATGCATTTCTTGAGTAGAGGAATCCATTCCATCTCCTTCATTATTTTGGGCTTGGTTATAGCCTATAGGAGTCAGTTTCCAATGCTTCTATAAAAATATGCTTAGTGCATTCTCAAATCTTTGCACATTTTACATTGGTCACTCTGACTAATAATTTTTGACAATTAAATGCTGGAAACAGCTTTGCTGATACAAAAGAGGGTCGCTACAATCCGAAAATGGCTTCTGTTATTCCAGTTCATAACTGGAGGAAAGGATCTCAAGTAAGATTTCAATTTATTGGATTTATTGCTTCCTGAAGCTCAATGAAAATCTAGAATCGGAACAAAAAATAATGCTTGAAATTTTCAAGTAGACAATCTGTTCCTTGTCTGACTCCTCTCTTTGCTTTGTCTTCTTGCAGTGGGTTGTTCTGACCAGAAAGCATGCAGAAGTTGTTGTGGAAGACAATACTGTCTTTCCTATGTTTCAACAGCATTGCAAGGCAAGTTATCTTCTAATTATGATTTGTGACTAGATATGAGAGAAGAGCACAGCCTTTACTGTGATATGAATAAATAGATTCTTAAGCTTCCTTCATTACATTATCCATATATTGTTACACTATATATTCACGAAGGACGGTGACTTTTTATCATTTGAAAAATTGGCGTTATGTACTTATGTTCCTTTTTGAAAATGAAGTTATGTTAAATTCTCTTGTGTGGATGTTTGGAAAGTTGAATATTAATTGTAATCTTGGGCTTGCAAAAAACAAAACCATGATGTTTAAGGTTCTCTCTTTTTTTTTTTTTATGAAAATATATATATATATTGAAAAATTGCTGAAGTATGGTGAAGTATGGTGACTTTTTATCATTTGAAAAATTGGCATAATGTATTTGTGTGGATGTTTGGAAACTTGAATATTAACTTT
>NC_081545.1:34506970-34509282 GCF_901000735.1 Corylus avellana
ATATTCCCCCTCTGTGGCACTCTCACTTAAAGGGATAAGAGTCAAAAGACGAAATTAAATATGTATTCCCGGTATGATTCAAATGCATTATTAGCTTGAGAGATTGTATTAGAACAAATGAGAAACACAAATTATCATGTAGTTGAAAATAGCATGTAAAATTATCTCTTTTAATGAAATGAGGGAAAGGAAGCATAATAACAAATTTGATGACTTTTGCAGGACATAGATAATATCTATTACGAGACTGAATACCGAAGAGAATGGTGCACTAGCAAGGGGAAACCATCCCAGTGCTTCCTTTTTGCAAGAAAATTCACTCGGCCAGCTGCTTTCCGCCTTCTTAATACGGTAGGTTTCATATCTTTGGGTGCACTAATTGAGGCGAATTGTTGGGATATATAAAGCATATTCAGTTGCCTTGATGGGAATAACTTGCATTCTTTTTCTTGCAAAGCGGCAGAAGAAGTACTCATCTATATTTAATTAATTGTTGTTTGACGTTTTCTGTTGAACAGTCTCTGCTGGGGCCATTCAATGAAGCAACATGGAAGTCATATCCATGGTGAAGTAGATACCTGTTGTAAGTTTAATGTAGCTAAAAATTACTAGTCCTAACCCATATGAAAAGAATCATGTAATCTGCATCTAAAAATAAAGGAGAGAGCTATAAATTATAGAGGTAAATGATATTGTTGATTACTTATAAAAAAAATTATAGAGGCAAATGAAAATAAAAAGATAAGGAAATTAAACCAAAACCACTATGGTGTGTATAGTATCGTTTTAGGAAGATAGATAAAATGAAAAGGAAAGATCCTTGCATTTTCTTTCCATATGGATTTTTGTATTAGGGAAATGATATTTCACCCCTATTTTTTTATTCTTGTGTGGGATTCACGGTGGGCTACACTTATTTTTATTAGAGAATTTTTTTTTATGGTCAAAATTTTGTTTTGTTACATAACTTACATCTAACTTGACAACATATACACCATTAAATGGATCCTCTCCATTTCACCTTTGTGCCATCCAATTTTATTTTTTTTTTTTTTTTTTTATTTTTTATTTTTTTGAGCCAATGTCATGATTCCTATATCGTGTATCCTTCCTCTCCTCATTTTTAGTTCAAAACTCTCAACAAGCGCAACCAGATAGGACGGATCTTTCACAACACGCCCTACCTAATCCCGATTCTGTGTTTCAAGTAGTATTTCCTCGATCCACCGAGAAGGCTAAGCACATGCCTGAGTCCTAGCGAAGGGACTGCCCTTGGGTTTGTCCGAACCAACTCAAACTTGTTCTTGGTGTCCTGAATTCTATGTTGTAGATTCCATTATATCACCCAGGAGGCTCCCAATTTGATTGTAATCCACTTCACCTATTGGGTCTTTTTCGAGTTATTTCATTTCACGGTTCACTTGCCATTATAAATTACTGTGTTTAATGTTCTTCGCACGTTATAAAGAAAATGTCTAAATCAATTACGAACCCAACTAACCTGTGAGTGAAATGAAAGGGGGTGATCCCCCTCTCCCGCTTTGAATAGAAAAAATAAAAAAATGAAAGGGGGTGATGAGTCATATCTGCCAGCGATGGGCGTTGGGCGTTACGCAATTACCTACTACCAAAACATGACTGATTCTTGCGGTTATTTAGAATTAGGATTAAACTTAATTAATCCATCTTTTATGTTCTCTTTTACATGTTCTTCCTTAAGCTCTCAACGCTTTCATTACCAAAATTCCAATCACCAGGTGCGAGAGTTCGATATTCCTTTGCTGCAACAGCGTATATTTATTTAGTTTCTCTCTTTTGTATTTGTTTCCTTTTTGGGTGTTCATGGTTTCGACTGTGTTTTAAAATTGAGAAATGCTATATTTTACACCAATATTTCTTTCTTCTTTCTTCTTTTTTTTCTCATTTTGCTGATGTAGCCTTTAGATTAACGATTGTTATTAAAAATAAAAATATATTCCAATGGCTATTAAATAAAGTCTACCATATCAACATACTAAGATAAAAATAAGGGGAAAATACATATATATTCCCTCAAATTACCTCTCAATTTGTAATGTCACTATCCAAATTAGATATTGCATTGATGTCTCCCTCAAACTACTAAAAATTTGCGATGTACCCTTATGTCCTATAAAAAGACAAAAATGATCTTGAAAAAATTTTATTAAGGCAAAAATATCCTTGTAAATTTGAAAACATGAAAACTAAAAATAAAAATAAAAACTAAAGAAAAATGGACGGGGTTGGTCGAGCCATCCCCTTAGCCAAAAGGGAGTGGCCAAAATCACCCC
>NC_081545.1:34509382-34535824 GCF_901000735.1 Corylus avellana
TGATATCTGCAATGTGGAAATATTTCTTAAAAGGAAGGTCTATAAAGGTCCATGACTTGTCTCCAGGTTTACAAAAAACAATATTGCCACAAGTACTGAGATTAGACAGAGCCACTACGATGCAATCATCACTTGTTGGAATAGATGAAAAAATAATCTTGCGAATAATATGCCTCAAACGTTTTGCATATTTTCGGCTTTGACCAAGATATTCACATTCTACTTTGAACCCAAAATCATCATCACATTCATACGCTTTCTCTTCATCCAACTCTTCACGAGGTAGTGTATGAATGGGAGGAAGCGAGATGAGTGGAGAAGTTGTGAAGGGACTCCAAAGAAAAACGGAGCAATCGAGACGGGAGATATAAGCCAACCAACCATGAGATGACCCAACACATATTGCTTGATCAACCTCTTCAGGGATCTTAGTATTGGTATTTACAACCTTTTCATTTACGTAATCATAGAAACGGCACAAACTCCTTCCATCTTTGTCTTTCTCATCGGCCGGTTCTATCATCATCAATGGATGTGACTCAAAAATATGTACAACTTCTGAAGGCGATGCCAATAATGATGATGATGATCTATTAATAGAAGGCATCTTTCTCCCAAGAAGCAATGGAGTAGAAAAGCATAGGTTAGTCTTTTTGGTACAAGACCCAAGTGTAGCAACATGACAGAGTGAACCCCTCATGAACATGGGCGCCAAACAACATTGATACGATAATACCATATTCATCATCTTCACCGCTCTATATATATGAAGGAAACGTATCAATCAGAACAAGAAAACTAAATAAAAATGAAAAGTAAAATATATATATACACATCAGCTAGCATATATAAAAAATAAAAATAATCAGCACATAAAAAAAAAAAAAAAAGAAGCACAAATGACATATTTTACATTGTACACGTGACTACACAATTTCGAGAATATGTTTGCACAAAAGATTCAAAGAGAACAAAATCAAAATTAAATACTTACGTGTGATCGATCGAGTGGATTTAGGGATGAGAAAACTTCAATATTTAGATCTTTGGGGCCGAATATGGTTCTTGAGTGTTTTTTTTTTTTTTTTTTTTTTTTTTTTGGAGAGAATGTAAGAAAATATGAGAGTTGAAAGAAGATGAAGGGACAAGAGAGAGGGGGGCGGCTGGCTACAAATGGGCTAGGGTTTTCTGTCTCTCTTGATTCTTTTTTAATTTCACGAGTAAATGCATGAATTTGAATTAATGAAATAAATTTAATTCTGTGAAAAACACCAAAAAGTGGCGTGTGGTTAATTTGGTTGTTTCTAGAATCTTGGGTTTTTATTGATGTGTGCATGTTTTCATTTATACTGAGTTATTAGGTGGTAAATCCGAGGATTGATATATATATATATATATATATTCTTATCATCCTATATCCGTTGATGTTGTTGTGTGAAATGGAGAGGAGTTGAACATTTTGATTTTTGACATGAATCATTTAAGTTCTTAAATGTGTGATTGCATGAAAATGTCTCCAATTTACTACTTACTTACCAAATAAGCTTTTAATTCAAAGAAAATCTCATACAACATTTATATATATAATTGTATTTTAACAAGTTTCGAAATTTTGAATTGTTTTTACCACTTTTTTTTTTTCTTCTTCTAATTGAATACGTTACATGGGATTTTTTGTAGAACATTGGGTAAGTGGCGGCTAGTGTTTTTTGTTAAAAAAAAAAAAAAAATTGTATATATATTATTTTTGGAAATTTAGTTAAGAGGCATGTTACACATTTTCGTCTTTAAAGAAAAATGATAAAAATCATCTTTAAGAGAAATATTACACAACCATTTTTCAACCTCTTTTTTTTTTTTTTTTTTTTTTTACAAATTGAATAGATCAACCATTAAATTTGTGGACTCATGTGCACTCTACACAAATTTAATGGTGAATTTATCCATTTACTATGAAAATGGTTAGAATGTGGTTTGAAAAGGAATTAATTATTTTATCTACATTAATCCTATTAAAAATAAATGTGTTGAATGAATTTCTTTCAACTCAATTAAAAATTAAAATAAAATAAAAAAATCTATTATATTCCAATAATGAGATCCATTTGATAACACATTTCAACTTCCTTAGTCAACTAATTATATTAGTAGGTGAATTGCTTGCATTTTAAAACACCACACATGTTTTAATATATGGCATTGCTTCAAATACAAAGCCTCAAGGGGTAATCATTATTGAAGCCTAACAACTTCGATTGGTGGTTCTTCTGTTTCTCTCATTGTCTCTTACCATGCCAATAAAGATAAGCATAATTGCCATTGATTCCTTTCCTTCACAAATATGATACACGCTACCACCACTATTTTGCCTCATTACCCATAAACAAGAGGGAGAGGAAAAAACAATATAGAGGAAATTGATATTATAGCATTTTATATTAGAAAAACACAAGAATATTAAAAGAAAATTATTACTCTAATCAACATTATTTGTGGTGAAACTAGCCTCTACTAAGCCTTAAGGCTTATTACGGGTTGAGAAATCGCCCACTAGTTAGAATTCTCAAAGACCGACTTCATAGTTAAGTCGGCTTAAGAAATTGGGGATTACTGGTGTGCTAAGACCCTGTTGGGCCTATAATGCCTGTTTACCTTAGGGCCTCTATGGCCCAAACACGACAAAAGCTCCACTGTTAGAAGGATCCATAAAGATTGATGTTTTAAAACAACACAATTTTAGAAGAGTATGTTGACAAAAAAAAATACATTTTTTTTTGGAAACTTTTTATTTTGAAACCGCCAAACCAAAACACGCTTGACCACAAATCAAATAATAATTATAAAAATGAGTAATTAAGATAATATTATTAGATTTTTAAAGTCATAATTTTGTATTTTCAGGTTAAATCATCAAAGCTTCCTTTAAAAACTCTTGTCAACATTTTATATGATAAATCATCACCACATAATCTGAAGAAGAATTTGATCTCCCACCTCTCACGCAACCAACCAAAAAAACTGGCTACTTTACGACACCAAACTGATAAAAAAAGAAAAGAAAAAGAAAGGAAAGGAATCTCGATTGCGAAGCGAAGCCAACTCAGTAAGACTCACTCACTCTCAAGTCTTCTCTCAAGTCTCATTCATCTTTCTCACATTCTCTCCGGAACCAAACTTCCACGAGATTCTCGAACACCTTTTCGCAAAAATCGAAAACCCACACCATTTCACTTCACAACCTTCTCGCTCCACTGAGAGACTCTTCATCGTTTCCAGTCCACGGAATCCGAATTCCCACACCTTGAATTTAACTTCCGAATTTCGCAATTCTCGCCAAAGATGGATCCTGAACTGGAAAACGATGATTGAGGAGGATTGAGCGAAAGCCGGAGCTAAATGAAGCGAAAAGTTTCGCAGCAGAGACCTTGGTGTTATAAATGGAGGAGGAAGCTTTTCGCGCTGGTATTGCTAGGGTTTTGTTTCGGGACTACCGTATTAATGATGCAGAGCCAGTACAGTCGGATCATGACGATGGTGCAGAGGCCGAAGATTGCGTTCTTGTTCATCGCGCGGAATCGGCTTCCTCTGGACATAGTTTGGGACGCATTCTTTCAGGCACGCTTTCTTTCATCAATGTGAAACATTTGTGTTTTTCTTTCCGCAATTATTACTGGCTGTACCTTTTCGATTAACACAATTTCCATATTGCTTTGTATATTACGATTGCTTTGTTCTTTGGAAATGTAGCACTGTGTGTGTCTAACATCTGATTAGAGAGAGAGAGAGAGAGAGAGAGAACAATTAGATAATTAGGCAAAGTATCTATAACAATAATAGTAATTAATTATTTTATTGTGTAATTTTATAATTTGCCGTGTAATGAGTATAACTGATTCCGTAAAATTTGGGAGTGAAATTGCCCACGATCACCTTTAAATAGGTTGTATGCTCATTGAGAATGGGTTTGGGTGTTTATTGGTAATATCGTGAGCTCTAGATATGATAGTGTCGATAGTCTTTGCTAATAATATAGAAGCTTTTTTTTGTTTGATTGTATAATTATATAGAAGCTCTTACGTGTAACTATGAGCTATATACAGTTTTGCATGTGTATTGAAGAAGTAATTATCTTGTTTCGCAGGGAGGGGAGAATAAATTTTCCATTTTTGTTCACTCTAGACCAAGGTTTCTGCTCAACAAGGCAACAACAAGATCAGTCTATTTTTTCAATCGTCAAGTTAATGATAGCATACAGGTTCTCATTTCTCCCATGGAACTTATATAGATAGATACCACAATCCAGTTACTTGCATAACATGTGTTCCTGCTGTTCTTTATTAAGTAACAGCCATTCAGAAGATAGTCTTTTAGGGAGACAAAAGGTTGCTATAAGAGATTGAAGCAATTTCCATAATGTTTTCCTGAAGAATTTCATGATGGACTCAACTATGTTCTTCATTACTGATATGAAAGCCAACACCTTCCTTCTTTTCTTTTTGCCCCAACTGCATGTATGAGTGTGTCTTTTTTTTTTTGGTTGTTTTTTCCCCATTGTGACTGTAAGTGTAAGCGTGCATGTGCTCTTGTGTACATATTCATCATGTATTGGAGATTGTAGCTACAATGTACCCTAGGGATCTCCGTATATTAAATGCACTTGTTTGTGTGTGTACATGCATGTGCACGTGTGTAATAGAGTCTTGCACCTCACTTTACTGTGGAGGCAATGTCTAAGCATTTCAAAACATGGATTTGAATCCTTAACTACTCAAACAACAAATCAAGCAGGTTTTGAGATTAGGTGTTGAAACACAACATAAATATATTTTGAAATAATTCTGTTGCATAGCTTATCAACATGATGATTTAATTCTTCTAAAACCTAAAAAGTCCCAAAAGTAATGTTGCTTAAGTGAGCTTAGATGTGTGAATTTATCTAATGTACTTTATGCGTCATCTTAACTTGTTCATAATGGAAACGTTGTGATCAAATATAAGTTTTCACTCTGCTATTTTTATTGGCACGATACTGTTCAGCTCATGTTGTTATATACCAGGTAGATTGGGGTGGAGCCAGCATGATTGAGGCAGAGCGGATATTGCTTAAGCATGCACTTGAGGATCCTTTTAATGAGCGCTTTGTGTTTCTTTCAGACAGGTGACGATTGATCTCAATACTGGCTGCTTTTGTATATGCTGTGGCATATGGTTGTCTTGTAGTTGCAAGTATTTGACAGTTATTATTAAGATTTTTCATTATGTTTGCATATTTAATTTGTTAAGAGATGGTCAGTAAATGCACCGAAGTCTTTTTGATAGTTATTTACAGTAATAGCTGGTTATTTTTGTGTTATTTTGTTATCTAACAACATTTCAGTTACTTGATCTTGTCTCAGCTGCATTCCTCTATACAACTTCAGCTACACGTATGACTATATCATGTCCACGTCACATAGTTTTGTAGACAGGTGAGTGGTCCAGTCCTTAAACAAATGTATGCATCTCCATCTCTCTCTACTCACACAAATAATGTATGTATGCATTTCTTGAGTAGAGGAATCCATTCCATCTCCTTCATTATTTTGGGCTTGGTTATAGCCTATAGGAGTCAGTTTCCAATGCTTCTATAAAAATATGCTTAGTGCATTCTCAAATCTTTGCACATTTTACATTGGTCACTCTGACTAATAATTTTTGACAATTAAATGCTGGAAACAGCTTTGCTGATACAAAAGAGGGTCGCTACAATCCGAAAATGGCTTCTGTTATTCCAGTTCATAACTGGAGGAAAGGATCTCAAGTAAGATTTCAATTTATTGGATTTATTGCTTCCTGAAGCTCAATGAAAATCTAGAATCGGAACAAAAAATAATGCTTGAAATTTTCAAGTAGACAATCTGTTCCTTGTCTGACTCCTCTCTTTGCTTTGTCTTCTTGCAGTGGGTTGTTCTGACCAGAAAGCATGCAGAAGTTGTTGTGGAAGACAATACTGTCTTTCCTATGTTTCAACAGCATTGCAAGGCAAGTTATCTTCTAATTATGATTTGTGACTAGATATGAGAGAAGAGCACAGCCTTTACTGTGATCTGAATAAATAGATTCTTAAGCTTCCTTCATTACATTATCCATATATTGTTACACTATATATTCACAAAGGATGGTGACTTTTTATCATTTGAAAAATTGGCGTTACGTACTTTTGTTCCTTTTTGAAAATGAAGTTATGTTAAATTCTCTTGTGTGGATGTTTGGAAAGTTGAATATTAATTGTAATCTTGGGCTTGCAAAAAACAAAACCATGATGTTTAAGGCTCTCTCTTTTTTTTAAAAAAAAAAGGTTACTGTACTATAAGTATTGCTGAAGTATGGTGACTTTTTATCATTTGAAAAATTGGCATAATGTACTTATGTTCCTTTTTGAAAATGAAGTTATGTTAAATTGACTTGTGTGGATGTTTGGAAACTTGAATATTAACTTTAATGGGCCCGCATAAATTAAAACCATGCCATTTAAGGCACTGTTTTTTTTACTGTACTCATTTTAGCGTTTACTATTTAAGACATAACTGTGGAACACTTTTTCACAACATTATGAAGTTCTAAATTTTTAAGTTTCCTTGTTTGTTGACGAAATGTAATTTTACATGTTCCATATTTCTTAATAATGCAGAGAAAGTCACTACCTGAGTTTTGGCGGGATCATCCCCTTGTAAGTGCTATTATTTATCTAGTTTTTTTTTTTTTTTGGATGACGGGGAACATCTAGTTATTTTTTGAAACACCATATAATGATTATATCAGCCTTCCCCAATACTGTATAATGGCCTTTATCAGCTTTCTGACACGACATATGAAATATATTTGCCTGCATGCTGTACTCTAGTTTATTTTGAAAATCTGATATTGAGGTCAAATACTAATTTAATTAGTAAGAGAGTTTCTGTAAAGTGTTTGCAATGAATGAAGTTTATTTATTTTATTTTAATATTTTTTTTCGTGTGCAGCCTGCTGACGGATCCAAGGAGCATAATTGTATACCAGATGAACATTATGTTCAGACACTACTGGCTGTAGGATAAATTTCGAACCTAATCTATCTCGATTGACATTGTACCCATTTATTTAAGAGGACTGAAACACTTTCAGATTATAAAATCTTATAATATAAATAAATTAAAAAAAAAAAAAAAATCGTTTTTGAACAAGATAACACCTCTAAAGACTTATTTATTTATGTATTTATTTTATTCAAAAGAAGGCCTTGAAAGAGAAATTATCTACTTTGAGTGTTAGTGTTACAATCTACTTTCTAAGACAAAAGATCTTTCAAATTTCAGCAAGAAGGCCTTGAAAGAGAAATTACACGAAGATCACTGACACATAGCTCATGGGATCTCTCATCCTCCGTCGACCATGAACGACGTGGATGGCATCCTGTGACTTACAAGTTTTCAGATGCTACTCCCATGCTTATCCAATCTATAAAGGTATTACTTCTCTGTCTTTGCAAGCGATTCTTTGAGCAATGTTATATACTTGTAGATCTCGTTCCTTGTATCTGTCTCGAGGCTGTGTTATGAATTAGATAAAAATATCTGGAAGGCAATCTCAATCACCAAGAAGCCTTACACTACTGAGGGTTTTGTGGCACAAGATTATACTTAGTCGATTGAGAACACCATGGTCTCCTAAATTGAGGAAAATTAATTCAATTATCTTTGGATGCTGCACATGGAGATCAAATAGTTTACACATTTTCATATCATAGAATGCAAATAGGTTTCTTATGTAGGTCATCACGTGCATATACTTTGAACTTTGTGAAGATGGTGCGCCAACTGCCAACTGTACATTCATAATTAAGCATACTTCATCCTGTCTTCCACTGATAGCAACAATCTACTTTTCCTTGGATAAGCCTAGCCTTTTTACTGTTGTCATCCATGGATAATTAAGTTTACACATTGGACAGTAGATCACAGTAAATATCATATATTCCCCCTCTGTGGCACTCTCACTTAAAGGGATAAGAGTCAAAAGACGAAATTAAATATGTATTCCCGGTATGATTCAAATGCATTATTAGCTTGAGAGATTGTATTAGAACAAATGAGAAACACAAATTATCATGTAGTTGAAAATAGCATGTAAAATTATCTCTTTTAATGAAATGAGGGAAAGGAAGCATAATAACAAATTTGATGACTTTTGCAGGACATAGATAATATCTATTACGAGACTGAATACCGAAGAGAATGGTGCACTAGCAAGGGGAAACCATCCCAGTGCTTCCTTTTTGCAAGAAAATTCACTCGGCCAGCTGCTTTCCGGCTTCTTAATACGGTAGGTTTCATATCTTCGGGTGCACTAATTGAGGCGAATTGTTGGGATATACAAAGCATATTCAGTTGCCTTGATTGGAATAACTTGCATTCTTTTTCTTGCAAAGAGGCAGAAGAAGTACTCATCTATATTTAATTAGTTGTGTTTGACGTTTTCTGTGGAACAGTCTCTGCTGGGACCATTCAATGAAGCAACAAGGAAGTCATATCCATGGTGAAGTAGATACCTGTTGTAAGTTTAATGTAGCTAAAAATTACTAGTCCTAACCCATATGAAAAGAATCATGTAATCTGCATCTAAAAATAAAGGAGAGAGCTCTAAATTATAGAGGTAAATGATATTGTTGATTACTTATAAACAAAATTGATAGAGGCAAATGAAAATAAAAAGATAAGGAAATTAAACCAAAACCACTATGGTGTGTATAGTATCGTTTTAGGAAAATAGATAAAATGAAAAGGAAAGATCCTTGTATTTTCTTTCCATATGGATTTTTGTAATAGGGAAATGATATTTCACCCCTATTTTTTTATTCTTGTGTGGGATTCACTGTGGGCTACACTTATTTTTATTAGAGAATTTTTTTTATGGTCAAAATTTTGTTTTGTTACATCTAACTTGACAACATATACACCATTAAATGGATCCTCTCCATTTCACCTTCGTGCCATCCAATTTTTTTTTTTTTTTTTTCTGAGCCAAATGTCATGATTCCTATAGCGTGTATCCTTCCTCTCCTCATTTCTAGTTCAAAACTCTCAACAAGCGCAACCAGATAGGACGGATCTTTCACAACACGCCCTACCTAATCCCGATTCTGTGTTGCAAGTAGTTTTTCCTCGATCCAGCGAGAAGGCTAAGCACGTGCCTGAGTCCTAGCGAAGGGATTGCCTTTGGGTTTTTCCGAACCAACTCAAACTTGTTCTTGGTGTCCTGAATTCTATGTTGTAGATTCCATTATATCACCCAGGAGGCTCCCAATTTGATTGTAATCCACTTCACCTATTGGGTCTTTTTCGAGTTATTTCATTTCACGGCTCACTTGCCATTATAAATTACTGTGTTTAATGTTCTTCGCACGTTATAAAGAAAATGTCTAAATCAATCACGAACCCAACTAACCTGTGAGTGAAATGAAAGGGGGTGATCCCCCTCTCCCGCTTTGAATAGAAAAAATAAAAAATTGAAAGGGGGTGATGAGTCATATCTGCCAGCGATGGGCGTTGGGCGTTACGCAATTACCTACTACCAAAACATGACTGATTCTTGCGGTTGCTTAGAATTAGGATTAAACTTAATTAATCCATCTTTTATGTTCTCTTTTACATGTTCTTCCTTAAGCTCTCAACGCTTTCATTACTAAAATTCCAATCACCAGGTGCGAGAGTTCGATATTCCTTTGCTGCAACAGCGTATATTTATTTAGTTTCTCTCTTTCGTATTTGTTTACTTTTTGGGTGTTCATGGTTTCGACTGTGTTTTAAAATTGAGAAATGCTATATTTTACACCAATATTTCTTTCTTCTTCTTTTTCTCACTTTGCTGATGTAGCCTTTAGATTAACCATTGTTATTAAAAATAAAAAATAAAAATAAAAATATATTCCAATGGCTATTAAATAAAGTCTACCATATCAGCATATTAAGATAAAAATAAGGGAAAAATACATATATTCCCTCAAATTACCTCTCAATTTGTAATGTCACTATCCAAATTAGATAAACTACTAAAAATTTGCGATGTACCCCTATGTCCTATAAAAAGACAAAAATGAACTTGAAAAATTTTATTAAGGCAAAAATATCCTTGTAAATTTGAAAACATGAAAACTAAAAATAAAAATAAAAACTAAAGAAAAATGGGGTTATAACGGGGTTGGTCGAGCCATCCCCTTAGCCAAAAGGAAGTGGCCAAAATCACCCCCAAATAGTTGGTTCGGCTACTCTCTTTTTTTTTTTTTTTTTTTGGGGGGAGTGTTCAATGGCCATTGAGGTGGTTCGATCACCCCCAAATATGGCTAAGTGTCGAAGATAGTGGCTGAACCACTCCTAGCCATTTAGGAGTGATTTCGGGCCTTTCGGCCACTCTTAGGCCGACCAAAACACCACCACAGTTACAACCCTTTTCTAAAAATAAGGTTTTAGTTTCTTTTTTTTTTCTTTTTTTGTGTCATTGGAGATGCATCGTGAATTTTTAATAATTTTGAAATGCGATTACAAATAAGACGCAATATATATATATATATATATATATATATATATGTGTGTGTACTTACTTTTCCTGTAAATAATTTGGAAAGTCATTACAAAGAGAGAAGTTGAGAATTAAAGAGCCGAAAGCACGCCCATTGTCCAAACACATACGTTCTTGTGGGGCTTCACGGGGTTTCAAGTAAGATTAGAATTGGTCGGTTGAGGTCCGCGGAGGTCGCGGGCCGAGAGCTGTTTCCTATTTTGTCTCTATCTAGAAGAAGATGCAACTCACCATATTTATAGCCTACTAGTCTTTTCTTTGAAAATTACAGTCTTGAATCTGCCATTAATATTAACCAACGATAAATTATTAGAGAGATTTTAAAAAGAGGTTTGATATAGACACAACATAAACCCAACTTAAAACCAACTTCTCTCCTACATGGCATTTATTTATTTTTTATTATATATTTTTTTAAAACCAAATCAAAGGTCTGTAAAAGTCAAATTTTCAGAATTCTAAAAGTTCTCTCTCAGTCCCTCGCTCTCCCTCCCGTGCTCACCCTCTCTCCTCCGGCAGTTCATCGGCCACCGGAAATTCCCTCTCAGTCCTTCGCTCTCCCTCCCGTGCTCACCCTCTCTCTCCTCCGGCGAGTTTTTCGGCCACCGGAAATCCTCTCTCACTCCATCGCTCTCCCTCCCGCGCTCACCCTCTCTGTCCTCCGGCGAGTTCTTCGGCACCGGTGAAGCTGTCCGTCTGTCGCAAGGTTCCATCCACTGTCTCTCTCACTCCGGCGTCGTCTACAGCCACCGGCGAAGCTCCTGTCTCTCTCTCACTCCGGCGAAGCCGAAGGCTCTCTCTCTCCTCCACCGGTGGTAAGTAATCCCTCTCTCTCATCCACATTCAAAATCTATGGCTTTTTGATTTATGTGTAGTGGGTGCTAGAATAGTGTATTAAATTTATGTGTATTTAGGGTTTAGATTTCTGTTTTTTGAATATTATTTAGGGTTTAGGTTTTTACTTCTTTTTCTGTTGGTTGAGGCTGTGTTTGTTCATGCCCGAGAAAGATAGTTTTTGGTCAGATTTCTCATTTGCATTATTCTTTGCGGTTTGTCAAATGTAAGTCCTTGTATTGCATTATTTCTTTTAGTAACAACACTATGAATGTTGTGAATAAAAATGTACCAATATGAATATCTCTGTTATTACTTTGGTTTTCTATATATCTCAGTTTTTTGGACTGTTTCAAAGTTGATTGTTGCTTTCTGGATTTAACATTAGTAAAATAAAATTTTTGTTATAAAAAAAATATTTTCTTTTATCAGGGGAAAAGAAACTTACTAGATGACAATGTAAGAGTATTCTACATCAATTGCAGTACATTCGGTTAGGTTGGTTATGGTCTTTTGTGCAAATGTTTTTTTTTTGGCAATATTGAGAAGAGAGGTGTGGACACTTTATTGTAGTTTCGGTCAATGTAATTTATAATGCATAGTATGGGAGCTGAATTCCAATTTGCAGTAGATAGAATGATAGGTGGTAAATAACAACCACATGAAGAGCGGTTCAAATCCTAGCATGACCAAAAACCCAAATATATATATATAGGAAAGAAACAAAAACCATCTTAGTTGCATATGATCTCGTTTGTAATTACTTTCATCTTGGTTTTTTTTTAAATTTTAACTTTTTCTCAAATATAACAGGTGACTGGAGTAAGCATGCAAAGTGTTCTAATTGGTGAGAATCTTGGCGGCTGTGCATTTGTGTGTGGATCATTGAGCTTCTTGGACAAAATCGCATGTGGGCTTGCCTTGTATGTTCTTCAGTCGTTTCAAAGTATGTCATCTGAATCTTAATTCTCTGCAACAGCTTTAACATAAAGGATTTTCTCATATGATACTAGGTACTTTGTTGGGTGTGTATCTGCAGATTCTGCACACCCATGATTATTCAAGTATTACGGCCCCATTTATTTCGGCATAAAAGATTGTCTGGAAAACTTTTTTTTTGTTTTTTTTTCCTTTTTTGCGTGTTTGGAGCAGCATAAGATAGTGGTCAGCCCAAAACTGTTTTTCGTTGACCACTGAAAGCATAAAGGCTTCTATTTGTTGGGCTTGTAAAATGTTTGCTGGGCTGTTGTTTTTGTTTCAAATGTTAGTGCTGTTTTGATTCCTGTGTACTAGTTCTTGGTGTTTTCTGTAAAGATTCTGTAATCTGGAACCAAAACGGTGGAAAACACCAAGAACCAGTATATGTGCCATGTAGTTTGATCAAATGTTTGGAAGTTTGATACTGGTTTTTCCGGACATGTAGTTTCTTCTAATCTCCAGATTAATTCCTCTGTTATTTGTTGTCTTTGTAATTTGCAGACTCAATCAGTAACATTAACACTTTTTTTCCCTTTTTTTTTCTGTGTAAAATTCATGAGTTCTTACTCAAATGCCAATAATAGTTCTCAATTTAAACTCTATTTAACTTCATATATGCTCAACTGCAGGTTCCTCTCCAGCAGTTCATTTGACCAGTCCAATACATGTCTATATTTCAGTTACAAGGATTGGTTTGGGTCTCATACCACCATTTTGTTCACTAGTTGGGGTGGTAGTTACATACACCATGAAACTCCATACCCCTTTTTCGAAACCTATGATGGAGCCACTGTTGGAATAGAGTGTGAACAAAACAATTTCCTTTAGACAACTCTTTCTTTAAGATGTTGGAGCATTTGCTGCAGGTTTGATTATTTTCCGGGAAAAATTCTCTATAGTGTAGCAATTACATAGGAAAGGACACAATTTTTGGCTACAGATCTGGTATAGAAAGCATGAGAATTTCTTCTTCTTCATTGAATTCAATTCTTTCATTGAAGTCATTGTTATCATACCCGCCGGACTTGTTTATGTATATAATCATACGATGTTTAATTTGTATTCAATGATGAAAATTCCATTCATTGATTTTTTCGCGTTTTATGTGATGATGTGATCTAAATTTTGTCGTGCTTATTAATGTCTTTTTTGCACGTATCTTGTTGAGCAAAATAAGATTGGAGTATAATCCTGACCACAATTAGTGTGCACCAAAAAAAAAAGAAAAGAGAAAAGAGAAACACTGACTGCAAATGGTAAGAAGATTGATAGATACAAGGCATGATTGATTGCAGAAGGCTAAAACCAGAAAAACGGATTTGATTATGATGATGTTTAACCACTTTGGATGCTGTTAAGGTTGATCATTTCTCTTTAGCACATTATCATTGGAAGATAATATCAAATAAATGTTAGGATGAGATAAGGAGCATATACATAGCAATATAAATGAAGCACCTACAAAATTCTACATCTGGCTCATTAGATAGAGCTATTATAAACAACCCACTGAAGAAATCTCTTTGGACATAGCATAATGAGACAACCCCCTGTCTCACGACCTCTGCAACCAAAGCTCAATTGGATCCCCTCTAGCAAAGTCAATGGTGAATCGCCTTAATCTAACAAAGACTAAATTGTAGATAAAAGAATCACAAGGACAAAGCACTGAATGAAAACAGCATATACCATATTAACATAGAAAAAAAAAGATCCATTGAACATCATGGGAAAAATAAATGGAGAGGGAGGGAAGTGGGGCCAAGGTTTGAGCAAAACAACCATTGTCTACAATAGTAACAGCCAGAATAGTAAGTTAATATCTTAAGAAGTCTTAGATAGGTAGAAACAACATCCCCTTTTGGCAGCACAAAAGAGAAACATAAGCCACAAAAAAACAGATGTGCTTTATTTTGGATCTTCACTCAAAGGCCCATTGATTCTCCCTGCGAACCTCCTCATCTTCCTCTAGTGTGAAGTCATTCTTAATGTTGAATGTCTTGTGGATTTCCTCAGGAGTTTTGCCCTTGATCATGTCAGCCACTGTCTGGCAAGTCAAATCCAACAAGCTCTTGATGTTCAGATAGTTTGCAGCCTGCCAATCAGACATACTCCAAAGTGAGATTGAAATTTAAGGTGTGTGAATATGGTTGAAGTTACTCATATAATGCAATAGTAGTTTAGTGCATGTTAAATGCAAGAACAAACACCCTTCAATGAACACCCAAAAAAAAAAATCTACCGCCATGATGATCTACAAATTGCAAGTCCAAAAAACTTGTGCTACTAACTGGACCTTCAACAAAGAGAGAAATCCCATAATCTGATAAATTTAGTCATCAACTGATTCATAAGCATAAACCAGATTGTATTTGGAAAAGTAGTTCAATCTTATTAAGACATAGAAAGTAAGGCGTAGAGGGGCACAACCTAAATAGAAATAGAGTAAATGAGATAAACACCCACTTATGGAGAAGAAGGAAAGAACATTCAAAATTGAAAAAAAAGAAAAAAACAAATGAGAGCCTACGCTTACAGAAGCAATACTTCACAAAAGAAAACAGATAGAGCTACCAAACGAATTCCTTAAATAAAAGATTGGAAAAAGTAACAAGCCTGATACAAGCAATATTCACTTAGCCAAAAATTCACCTAGATGATGACCCTAATACTTCAAAGACCCATAAGTCCATGTTCCGATCCATTACTTAATAATAGCACTTGCCAATTGCCAGTGCATTGCAGCCATTCCAAACACTTTAAACACTAGCAACTATTTCGAGACAATTCCTTGATACTGGATGCTTCACTTTTGCAAGCACACTTATACCATACACTTCAAACACTTTTATGAAGCCATTGCAATTCCTTCATGCCTTGCTTCAGCCACCAATCTAACATATATATATATTAACCCAACAATGCTAAAAGATTGAGATATGAAGAGGTCATTATCTAGAATATTTCATTATCATTTTCTCCGCTCACCAATTCAAACCAAGTTCTATACATAGTCTTTGCAAATATAAGTACTTTCGGGAAAATCTCACTTTGTTAGAGACCAAATAAACGAGAAAATTGAAAGAAAAAAAAAATTATTAAAAAAGAACAAACTTGGACAACCGATACATACATGTGCATGCCTTTTTGGGTCATCATATATTATAATAGTATGATGAATAAATCAAAGAGAAATAAAATTTCGATCATAAACAAAACCGTCTCATTTGACATCTTCAGCAATCTCTGTTCTTATTTGATTACTTCTTCTCATGCTTTCTCTTTGTTCTTATTTGATTAATTACTTCTTTTCATGCCACTTCAACGCCATAACATATTTAAAGGTTGTTTGGTCAATAAACAACGGAAGCACTCAAATCTATTTACTATTCCCCCTGAATATTTCTCACCAACCAAACAAAAACACATCAAAGACACTGAAGCCGAGAAAACAAAACCAAAACCCTAATCAGAAGAAAAAAAATCAATAATAAAAAGATCTAACAGGGGGATTTGAGTTTATAAGGAAGAAGACACACTAGGATGAGATCGAAGAGGGTGGCCTGGTCGACCTTGACGAACTCGGCGTCCCAGGCCTTGAGGTCGTCGTCGAAGGAGGTGGAGCGTTCTTCGGACGCGGCAGCTGCTTTTGGGGCCTCGACGTGCTTCTTGGAGTACTCGGTGGCCGAAGACGTCGCCGGAGTGAGAGAGACAGAGACGGAACCCTGCGCCGGAGTGAGAGAGACAGGAGCGACGTACGGACAGCTTCGCCGGTGGCCGAACAACTCGCCGGAGGAGAAAGAGGATGAGCGCGGGAGGGGGAGCGAGAGACTGAGAGAGGATGTTTGGATCTGAAAGGGGAAAAGTAGATCTGAATAGTTTAAAATTTCAACTTTTATTTTTTTAAAAAAAGAATGCCACGTAGGAGAGAAGTTGATTTTAAGTTGGGTTTGTGTTGTGCCTTTAACATTTTTCTTTTAAAAATCCATGAAACTTTAGAAACACGGAAACCAACACGTAATCTTAGGTCTTAATGACCGACTGCCTTCTTCCACTCACCAGCACAACATGGCTGAGATGGCATGGGGCGCCATGTGCTCCCCATTTTCCAACCCAAAAGGAAACTGCGCGCATACGGATCATGTGGCCCGTGAATATCTTGACTGACTCCAATCTTAATGATATAAGATATGCTATATTACAATAAAAAATTATTTTTGACTTATAAAAGTTTTAAATGGTAAGAAATTACATGCTTTTCGGTGGGTGGGGCAATAATAACTACAAATGGGACTTATAGACTCTTGCCATCCAAAAATTATCATTTTATTGCAATATGGCATTTCTCTAATGATATTTATTTATTTTCTCTTTTTTTAAAAAAAATATTTTGAATAATGTATTCCGCTATATCACTTGAAGACTTCATTTAAATTTGATTTGATTTAGAATGATTATACGGTAATTTAAGGAAGTACTTTCATTCCTTGATTTGATTCGATCTTGATTTCATTAGATATATAATTCCTAAAGATGAGTTATTATATTGGAAAGATAAATTAATATAGGTTTAGGAGAGTGTTCAAAGAACATTTTAATATAATATATTAAAATATTCTCTCATTTAAAAACTTCAATTTATATCAATGCAATAACTTTTTGGTATGAAGTGTCCCGTTAAAAAATAGCTTTTGTGTTTTGTCAGTTTTGATTAGGTGTTTTTTTTTTTTTAAACGATTGACATAAAAAGTCATTTAAAATACACACCCTCAAAATATTTAGAAGGCAATCCAGACCCTACAGTAGCGGAGGCATTGGGAGCCCATTGTGCTTTGGAATTTGGTAGAGATTTGGGTTTTCGAAATATTATCTTGGAAGGGGACTCAAAAATAGTGGTCCAAGCTATTACCGGGAGAACTCCTTAGTGTAGATTCAATCAAGTTATTGAAGATATCCATGTTATCCTGACGGGATTTTGGAGCTGGAGGGTGGAGCATGCAAAAAGAGAAGCTAATGAAGCAGCTCATGGCTTGGCAAGAGCAGCAGGGATTACAGGGGTTTCTAAAATCTGGATGGAAGAAATCCCTAATATTATGCAACATATTGTTCTCTTAAAGCAACCGTCTCTTGGAGTTTTAGAGCATCGTGCTCTTGATATTTAGAGTTTTTGGCTCTAGATGTTTTTGTATTATTTCAGATTAATTGAATGAGATCAAAATTTCTTCAAAAAAAATACACACCTTCAAAAGAAATTCAATGGTCGGTTGCGAATAAAAAAGTGATATATAAAATTACTCTACTCTTCTAACAAAGGCTAATTCAGAAATTAATAACTTATACCATATTAGTATAGCGTAATTGTAGTGTAAATAATAACATTTCTTAAATTTTTTTTTTTTAAAAAAAAAAAATCTCATATTTTTTATAATATTCTCCACTTTTCCCACAAGCGCGTCATTCTATTTCTACCTAAAATTTTTGCACGGGCGTGCATGTGAATCAGTGCTTAAAATTTTAAATTTAGGAGCCCATTTAAGCACACGTGTTGTAACCATGCAAACCCACCTTTCCATGCAGTTGTTGAGTCGTTTTGGTAGTTGGACTAAACATTTTCAATTCTCAGCATAACCGTTGGGTCTCCAACATTAATTTCTTCGCTCACAAGTCTCCAGGTTTCACTGTTTGCACGAGACCACGTGCCACCTTATCCAATGGGAAAAGTATGTGACTTTTGGGGTCGGTGGAACGGTCCACGTGGCAATGGTCGGCACGCCACCGCCGAAGATTGGATGTATTCTCTGCACAATTTAATTGGCACTGTGAAGCAAGTATCCACGAAAATGTTAACAAAAAAAAAAAAAAAGCACACAAACGTGGCGCAATGTTAGTGGTTGACGTTGAACCAGAGCCCATACTTTTCAAAGGCCTACATGAAAAAGCCCACACGTTTTATTTTCTTAACAAAAAGCCCACACGCTTTGAATAAGAATATTGCTCTTTTTCTTTTTCTTTTTTTTAATAAGAGAAATGTTATCCACATTCCACTTTTATATTCTCAAATATACTATTAAAAAATTCAAAAATTAATAGTGATAAACTGTGTACTTAAGAGCAGTGGCGGAGCATTCCCATAAGATTCTCCATTCTTTCTTCCATTCCCATAAGATTCTCCATTCTTTCTTCCATTAGGATCAAGAATGGGAAATATCCTCCCTTGTAGCCCCCTTTTTCCTCTTCAATTAGAAAAAAAAAAAAAGAAAAAAAAAAAAGAGCAGTGGCGGAGCCACTTGACGTACCCCCAACGCTTTTTTTTTATTTTTATTTTTTTTCTTACCCAAGTTTCACACGGCACTTCAAAAAAAAAAAAAAAAAAATTTATCTTCTATTTATGCAAGTTACCACTCGGCACTCTCAAAAAAATTTTAACAGCACTCCTAATATAAATTGTCTGGCTCCACCACTGCTTAAGAGTATGTGAGAGTCATTTCTCCATTAACAAACCGCCAAGTTGCATTTATATATAGCCATTTGACGGTTTGGTTGATTTTAGATGAGATAAAGTTTTTTATTGGATAAAATTCATTCAATCTAATTTATTAAATTAATATATGCTTTTAGACTACGTGTTTTTTATACACTTAGTTAATATTATAATTGCATGTAAGAAGCATATACTCTTAAAAACAAAAATCAATTTAATAAATTAAAATAAAATAATTTTCTCCCATTCAATTTAGATAAAAACTATCTCATTCTAGATGTGTGTATTTACTTGCGGTGCCCCTTGAATGGCAAGTTGAATGTCCACCCTTTAGGATGCAAACAATTGTCAGCCATTTCTCTCTCGCGAAGAAGGATTGTCATCCACGTAATAAGTAGATTAAGGCAGAATATTCTCATTTTTGTCCAAAGCAAAAGAGAAATTTCTTTATTCCTTGATTGGGAGAGCCTTTGGTGACGCCAAAAATGATGATTAAAAGTAAAAAGGAGGGTACAGAATATAAATATTCATAAAAATAAAAATAAAATATATTGAAATGAGAGTATTTCATTGGTCTAGAAGCTAGGATATTTATACCACTTTCAAAAAAAAAAAGATATTTATGTATAGTAATGTTCTTGATAAGTACAATGCCTGCTTGATGATCAAGTGGACATGCACCACTTATGATCTCTAGAAGATTTATCATGCCTAGAAGCTACGATGCAACAGTGCTTTATCTTATGAGAAATGTTAGAAAATTATATTCTCATTTTATTGGATTAACATGGCCGTATTTAATTTTTTCTTTTAATTAAGAAAAACACTTGATTTTAAAGATTGATGGGCATTGTCATGTCATCTCATCAAGATGGTTGTGTTTTTACCCGTACTCTTGTCAAATATATTTTGAAAAGAATAATCTTAAAAATTATACTTTTATTTTACTATTATCTTATCATATTGACGTGGTAATATCAATCAATCATTGAATTAACTTTACTTAAAAAAAATCAAATGACTAATTATCATTACCACGTCAATTGAATAATATAAAAGTGTATTTTTTAAGGTCACTCTTCTCGAAAACTATTGACATAACAATTATTCTTGAACACAACTATAACGGTACAAATTTAAGACTTATCAAGATCAAAAGGCGTGACACATGCTTATTCTGGTTGATAATGTGAATAAAATTAAGGCTTTATTTTTTTATTATATCTTTGGAAAATATTGGGAAGCACATAAATGAGAGAACATTATTATAACTTGAAAGACGAAAAAAGTCGTTTAATTATGATTTGCTTTACTAACGACTAAAAAATGGAATAAAATTTAAAATACTAAGACTAAAACTCAATTAATTGAAGATGAATGTTACAGTTCTTCTTGGTACTGTTCTTCTCATCCTACGTGAATGTTATTTTTTAAGATTAATTCATAAATCCAATAATAATTTTGAGAGTTATATCAATTTTCAAAAGACATAAGAGAAACATGAATCTTCCAATATTTAACACTACTAAAAAACCTTTATTTCTAATATAATAAATAAATGTGCAATTTACTCATTTCTGCATCGATTAGCCAGACCCTGCCATATATTCCCAATAATCTAACTTTTGGTGGGGTTAAATGGCAAACTTATTTTTAATTTTTTCATTTTTAAGAGACTTTTTTAAAACGTTATGATTATTAGATCGGAACTGATACTAGTCGCCCGTTAGGGTCAAGACTCAAGACACATGTAATAGAATACAAGGAATACGTGTCTTTTCTCCATTGGTCAAACCTAGATTTATGGCCTTGGCGTTACATTGAAATAACTATACATTTCGGTGGTCGATCAAGTCATAACTCCGAATAACTTCCCATATATATAAAAACAAAAAAACAAATAAAGAATTAAAGAGAAACCATTATGAATATGAATATATTAGATTATATTCTACAATATTTCAAACCCACTTTCGCGTCACCTTCGTCTAGGCTTTGCTCCGCCGCCTATAAAATCGACACTTGCCATATTCGTTGAGCCATAGAAACCGCAAAGGTAAAGATTTCAGATTTCATATAACTCACAGAATCACGTAAGAGCTTTTTTCTTGAAGATCACATAAGAATCTTCACCAATTTATTCATTCATTCATTTCTTTCAATCCTCTACCTTTTTCTCCTATATATACCACACTTGCCACTCCACTTTTCACCACAAAAACAAAAACCCTTTGATAATCTTTCTCTGCTTCCTTATTATTCAACCATTCTCTTCTTAGTTTTTCATCAATGGCTCCAAGTTTGAGCAAAGCTGGCTCCGACGTTAACACTCTCGTCGATGCCCATAACAAGTCTCCAATCACGTTGGAGGGTTCAAATTTCTTGGCCAATGGCCACGTCATTCTCTCCGACGTCCCTGATAACATCATAGCCACCCAATCACCCTACACCTCCGCTGACAAGTCCACCGCCACCGTCGGATGCTTTGTTGGCTTCAACGCCGCCGAGTCAAGTAGCCGACACGTGGCACCCATCGGCAAGCTGAGAGACATTAAGTTCATGAGCATATTCAGGTTCAAGGTCTGGTGGACCACCCACTGGGTTGGATCCAACGGCCGAGATCTCGAGCAGGAGACCCAGATGGTGATTCTCGAAAACTCACAATCTGGTCGCCCCTATGTTCTCCTCCTTCCTCTTCTCGAAGGCCCTTTCCGAGCCTCGATCCAGCCAGGCCAGGACGACAACGTTGATCTCTGCGTCGAGAGCGGGTCGTCGGAGGTCACCGGAGCTTCGTTCCGGAGCGTAATGTACGTGCACGCCGGTGAAGATCCGTTTATTTTGGTCAAGGAGGCCATGAAGGTTGTCAGGGTTCACTTGGGCACGTTCAAGCTCTTGGACGAGAAAACCCCTCCCGGCATCGTCGACAAGTTCGGTTGGTGCACGTGGGATGCATTCTATCTTTCGGTGCACCCTCACGGCGTGTTGGAAGGTGTGAGAGGGCTCGTCGAAGGTGGATGCCCGCCGGGTCTCGTTTTGCTCGACGATGGGTGGCAGTCAATTGGCCACGATGCGGACCCGATCACCCAAGAAGGCATGAACCAAACCATCGCCGGCGAGCAAATGCCGTGCAGGCTCTTGAAGTTCCAAGAGAACTACAAGTTTAGGGACTACGTTAGTCCCAAAAGTGCCCTCAACAAGGGCATGGGTGCCTTTATCAAGGACCTAAAGGAGGAGTTCAAGAGCGTGGACTACGTGTATGTGTGGCACGCGCTGTGCGGGTACTGGGGTGGGTTGAGGCCCAATGTCCCCGGCTTGCCTGAATCGGTGGTTGTGAAGCCGGAGCTCTCGCCGGGGTTGAAGATGACGATGGAAGATCTGGCGGTGGATAAGATCGTTGAAAATGGGGTCGGGCTGGTCCCACCTGAGTTCGTTGATCAGATGTACGAGGGGCTTCACTCACACTTGGAGGCCGTTGGGATTGATGGGGTCAAGGTGGACGTTATCCATGTAAGTCCCAACTAACTTCTCTTTTTCTTTTTTTCTTTTTTTCTTTTTTTAAAGTTTGATTTATTTTTGTTGAATTTTAATTAATTAATATGACTTTGGACCAAAAGAAGTGCTAGGTGTCACATTGTAGGGCCCAACTAATTTTTTTGTTCTTATCCCAAAGATGGGAACATGCTAGACAATCCTCGGATTCTGTTCCTTTGACTTGTCGGCGAGACAGAGAGATATCATAGTAACCTTGGACCGTAATTGGTCGGCACGTTACCGTTATTTTTATTGCAAAAAAATTTCTTATCCTAAAGATAGTGATGTTAAATTGATATTTTATTTTATTTTTTAAATTTGATAGTTGCTGGAGATGGTGTGCGAGAAATATGGTGGGAGAGTGGAGCTAGCAAAAGCATATTTCAAGGCCCTCACTGGTTCGGTGAGGAAGCACTTCAATGGCAATGGTGTCATCGCTAGCATGGAGCACTGCAACGATTTCATGTTCCTTGGAACGGAGGCCATATGTCTTGGCCGTGTTGGTATGTTTTTGCAAATCTTTTTTTTCTTTTTTTTTTAATTTTGAAAAGAAGATGTAAAAATTTAATTAATTATTTCCAGAATCTAAATGCTATATATATATATACTTTAATTAATTAAACAGGGGATGATTTCTGGTGCACCGATCCATCTGGGGATCCCAATGGCACATTTTGGCTCCAGGGTTGTCACATGGTGCACTGTGCCTACAACAGCTTGTGGATGGGCAATTTCATACACCCAGATTGGGACATGTTCCAGTCTACTCACCCATGTGCTGCTTTCCATGCTGCATCTCGGGCTATTTCTGGTGGCCCTATTTATGTAAGTGACACTGTTGGTAAGCACAACTTTGATCTGCTCAAGACCCTGGTGTTGCCTGATGGCTCCATTTTGCGCTGCCAGTACTATGCACTTCCAACCAGAGACTGCCTCTTTGAGGACCCTCTCCACGATGGAAACACCATGCTCAAAATCTGGAACCTCAACAAGGTGAGCCTTAATTCCTTCGACATAATTAATAATATAGTCCACTCGATTAGGGATCGGGATTCATTGCAACCTGCCTGAGCACCTAACGAGAGAAGCTCTCAATAGGGTTTATCTGTCTCGACAAGTGTGTGCTCGGACGAGTAAACCCTATTAACTGCAATTTAAGCAATTATGGGCGGAACTACATGCCCCTTTGAGGGGGCCATGTTTTCTCAAAAAAACTTTTAAAAAAAGCCTTTAAATTTTTTTAAAAATTAGAATTTTATTTCTAAATTTTTTAATTTTGTCCTCCCAAACTTCATTTACACTTAATTTTTTTATTTTGCCCCTCTAAATTATAAATGTTAATTCCACCCCGCAGCCAATTGCTGGTCATCCCAATTTCTTAATTAGAGAGCCTTTGTTGGTAGCTCAATTCTGATATTGTTTTGTTTACCTTAATTTCCAACAGTATACTGGAGTTCTTGGAGCATTCAACTGCCAAGGAGGTGGGTGGTGTCGGGAAAGCAGGCGCAACAAATGTGCCTCCCAATGTTCCCATGTTGTGACGTCTCAGGCAAGCCCAAGAGACATTGAATGGAAGAGTGGCAAGAATCCAATCTCCATCGATGGGGTTCAAGTTTTTGCCCTGTATTATCACCAGGCCAAGAAGCTAATCCTCTCCAAGCCATCCGACAACGTGGAGATATCTCTGGAGCCATTCAATTTCGAGCTCATAACTGTTTCCCCGGTGACTGTCTTGGCCGGAACAACTGCTCAGTTTGCTCCCATCGGCCTGGTGAACATGCTCAACACCGGCGGCGCCATTCAGTCCTTGGCCTTCGATGAGGAGGGGAAGTCTGTTCAGATTGGAGTGAAGGGCACTGGGGAAATGAGGGTGTTCGCATCACAGAAGCCAGTGGCCTGCAAGATTGATGACAAGGTTGTCCCATTTGAGTACGAGGGCTTCATGGTTGTTATTCAAGTGCCATGGCCTAATTCTTCCAACTCATCCATAGTTGAGTACTTCTTCTGAAGTTAATTAGGCTTGATGATGATTTTCTAGGGGCTGTTTATTAGTCTGGCTCCTTTAATTAGGATGTTAATGACTTTCTAAGTGTTTTTTTTTTTTTTTTTTTTAAGGAGTTTGATGACTTATTTTTCCCCCATGATGGGGGGAACTTACCAAGTGAATCAAGCAATATAAAGTTATATTTTCTTACCAATTTTGCAGCATGTGGCTCAGTAGCTCTTTCTCAAATGTGATTTCTGCCATTTTTGGGCATGGACAAATACTTTTCTTCATCAACATGGGTGAAGAGTAATGCTGAATCTGTTAACCAAACTCATAATGAAATCAAATCTCCTTCTATCTTCCTAACATGGAAGTCAACCCACCACGGTGATTATCATTTATAAATAAATAAAATAAAATCCTCAGATAAGTAAACCATACCCTATCTTTCTAACATTGGAGTCAACCCACCACGGTGATTGTCATCTAGAAAGAAATGAAATCAAATCTTCAAAAACCATATCCTATCTTTTTAACATGAGAGTCAACCCACCACCATGATTGTCATCTAGAAGGGAAAAAAAAAATCAAATCTCCAGCTAAGGAAACCAATCTCCTATTTTCCTATCAAATCGTCTTTCATTTATTTAAATGACCAAATTTTTTCATTAAAATTAAATCAGAATTTCAAAAATATCTCAACTCATGATGTGCAACCAAATATCGGAATAACCATTTCATTTTTGGGTTTATTTATGTGGTAACATACATAACACATGTTGATGTATTTTTCTTTGTCCCTTGATTGCATCTTTGCCCTTTTAATTAATAGACATAAATAATTTAAACTTGCTCTTCTATTATCATTGATCAAGAAAATGGTTCGGCAAATTATCCCTTTTTTTTTTTTTTTTTTTTCTTTCTAATGTGTTGTCACTATTTGAATTGTTCATCTGTTCATTCATATAAGAGCTATTGTGCTTTATTTCGATTCAATCTCCACATAACCCACTGAGGTGGACTTGTAATTCTCATTCGAGAGGGGAAGCAAAACGCTTTCGGAGATTTCTTAAAGGTATTACCGCATTCCAAGGATTGGGCCCAATGAGTTTCAGCTTTATCAATTTCAAAACCTTCGTACCAAAGCTATCTTGCCACAATGTAAAACAATTGGGCCCATATTGCAAAGCCCAGCCCTTAGATCAAATTGCTCGACCCAATACTAGGACAATAGCTACTTCTTCTCTCCGTAATAAAACACATATTTTAAAGGAAAAATTACACTTTTAACCCCCCAAAGTTTGGGGTGTTTTTCAATTTGACCTCCAAAGTTTCAATTTTGGCAATGCACCCCCAAAACTTCCAAATTTTTGCAATTTGACCAATGTTATCCAAAAATTCCCATATTGCCCCTAATTTTTATTTTTTATAAAAAAAAATAAAAACAAATTTGGAGGTGCAAAAATGGCCACATAGTCACTCCGAAATTTTTTTTTTAATTTTTTTTTTAATTTTTTTTATAAAAAATAATAAAATAATAAAAAATTATGGCAATATGGGAAGTTTGGGATACAAATATGTAAACGAGCCAAGTTTGAGCAAGCTTCCCTTGTTCAAGCTTGGCTCGTTTAAATTTTACTCGAACTCGAGCTTAAGGTCGAGCCAAAAAAACCGAGCTCGAGCTCGAGCTCATAATAAGTCGAGCCAAGCCAACTCGCGAGCTTGCTCTTATATTTATTTTTTTAAAAAAAAAAAAAATTTAACTTTAAATACTCTTAAACGGCTTAAGAAACTAGCTTGCATATGAGCATTTGCTTAGCATGGCTAGTCGAGTATGGAGCCTGAGTCAATATAGTAAGGCATATACATCCTTTTATAGATAAGCAAACTTGGGGATTGGTGTTTTCTAAATAATATGGGACAAGTTAACAAGTTGTATTCATACTGCATTAAGACAACGCCCCCTACAAAAAAAATATTTTTTCAACGTCTCTCTCTCAATCTCCCTCACCAGTAATAGTCCATCTTCCACCTA